>NC_133785.1:3504557-3564557 GCF_003597395.2 Chelonoidis abingdonii | reverse complement strand
GCTAAATGGGTTCCGGTGTCAGACGTGTGGCTACAAATTCCATGAACACTGCAGCACTAAAGTCCCAACTATGTGTGTGGACTGGAGCAATATCAGGCAACTCTTGTAAGAGCTTTTAATTACTTATACTAACAGTCTCTGTGACTAACGAATCTCAGACTCCGTCTCAATATCAGTGAGTGTTATGGTTTGTTGAGCAATGTAATATGTTAAAAAGATTTGTGTATTGATGTGATGAAATAACCATCAGTATCTGTTCCCAGCCAGTTTATACAGTAAGACTATTGCCATGAAGTATATTAGGCTCTTTTTATAGAACAATATTCTGGGACAACCAAACAGACATGGCAAATGTCCAGCTAATTTCTTTAGTGTCACCTCAAAGTTCATTCAACATGGAAATATGCAAGAGTTCCTTGTACAACTCATTTTTGTCTAAGGAAAAAAATAACCCTTTTGACATAGTACCAATAGTACTCTATGGGGCTTTTGAAAATTTTACCCCAGATCTCATAGTCCTTTTGAAACTCAATGAAATTTAGGCTTCTAAGGCCATGTCTACTGTAGTCCTTTATTTCAGCAAAATTTTTGTCGCCCAGGGGTATGTGTATGTGTCTCCTCCCCCCCACCCCCCCCTGAACAACATAAGTTTTGCCAGCATAAGCACTCACGTGCACTGTGCTATGTCAGTGGGAGACCCTCTCCTGCCGGCATAGCTACCACCGCTCATTGAGCTAGTTTTATGATGTCGACAGGAGAGCCTTCTCCCCTTGGCATAACATAGGTACTTGAGCACTCTCACAGCGTGTACAGCTGTGCTGCTGTAAACTTGTAAGTGTAGATTTGACCTAAGTCATTAAGAGGTTTCTGAAAATTTTATCCTTGATTCATATTAGGAGACTGCACCAGTGTAACTAAATCAACTTAAAATAAATTTAACTATACTGCTACAGAATCCTAGTGCAGATGGAATTAAACCTATTTAAATGAATAAAATGGTTCATGTACATCTACCTTAGTAGTTTGTATTAGTTTAACTAAATTTAGTTGTGTAGGTACACACTTTCAAATGTAGAGCAGCCCAAAGAGTGTAGGATAAATTGTAGGATTCAATGCTAATTTCTAAACCTCCATTGGCTCCTTTGCACTAGCAGTTTGGTGTTGAATGTCGTGCCAGGAAAAGCTAATACCCAAAGTTTAATTTAGAGGTAACACTTTGAAAAAAATCATTAGGTCTGTAAGGACATATAGGAGTTCATTCGTCATGGAGCATACCATAAGTTTAAAGACAGAGCAGGAAAACAAACTTTATATAAATATGGATAAATATAATATTTTGCATGGTAGCAGTCAACCATAATGCAAAAACAGAAAACTAAAATCATACCTTTTTCTGTAGCATTGATCAGGATGTAAGGTAGTACTTAACTGTAATTCTTTTTGTTGATATTTCAGATTGTTTCCTAATTCAAATATCAGTGACAGTGGTGTCCCTGCACTACCTCCCTTGACAATGCGACGGATGCGTGAATCTGTCTCCCGGATGCCTGTTAGGTAAGCTATTTCCACTACTTTTTGTTTTGGGAAGTATAGTTTTAATAAAATGGAATGATCATGTAATGCTGGTAATGGACAGAATACGCTTAAACAACATTACTCTGTTTTTAAGGATGAAATGCTAATATCTGTTTGCATATGGAAATTGTAAATAAGAGGTATAATATCCCCCTTTTCTACAGTTCCTAGAATTAAGAGACACTTGCACCTGGGATTGCTGGCTTTGAATTTTTAGTCTTGAAGTTTTAAATCAGACCATTAAAGGTGTGTGTGGGGGGGTTGTTTTTGTTTTTTTAAAATATTTTTGATACTACTGTGTCTTTAAAAATATCAGTATCAAAAAGTAATATGCTGTATAATATAGGTTCCTTCAGACAGTATTGTGCCAGTAGCCCCATTAGAGCACAACCAGTCATGTAGTACATGTGTGAAAATGGATGATTCGTTTGTTTTGCATGAGTCATATATAGAAGTTTTTAAAATACCATCAGTTTTGATACTACTATTTTCTTACTGTTTAACCTAAATAGAGGGGTTTTAAAAGGAAACAGTGTATAATAGGTTAAAGAAAATATACCACCCTTGAAATTCTGAAAATTAAAGAAAATGTGTGTGGATTTAGATGCTAAATGCATATTCTCCTTCCATGCAGCATATCTTCTGACCCTTACTTCACAGTTGGGTCCCTTTCCCTGCAGTATTAGAGACTGATGAGGTTAGACCAGGCCAGAGGTGTATGCCCCTCAGCTTTCTCCTGACAAGACTGTCTGCTCAAGAGTAGTGCAAGGCCATTTCTGTGATCCCAGCATGTTAACTTGAAACATTTTTCTTTGGAGGGATCTGCAGTAGTAACTCATTCCTTCTTATCCCTTTGACCTCTTCATCTTGACCTCCTATCCTACTTGCAACCCAGGTAATAGCAAATGAATTAGGGGTGAATCCTTGTCATCTTTTGTGAATAGTTAGTTACTTCCGTCTGGCTATTCATGCGATTAAAGTAAACAGGATTTGGTTGGCCTTTAGTCCTGACTGGTAATTCTTTGCTTCAGCTGTAATCCAGTATTGGCCATATGTTAGAGAAATTGCATTCTTTGTTTAATCACTGTTGTTTGATTTCTGTAGAATTGTATTGGGCTCCTTTTAGCTGGTATTAGGATCCATGACTTCCTTGTAAGCTGTTCTGTGTGAACAGTTGAACAGTCCCAATAATCTATTTCCCCTTCCCAAACTATAATTCTCACAGCAAATTTAAAAAATAGTTTTAACTCCTAAAAATTGACTAGGCTTGAAAGAAGGGTGTTGCTTAAATTTCACAGATCTGAATTAATTCTAACTGAGCTAGTATTTTCCCAGCTGATTAAATATGAGTTGGCAGGAGTTGAGATGAGGAGTGACAAATTAAATAATGGCAAAAATACCACAGACTGCTGCTGAATGTGCCAAGCAGGTATTGCCAACTGTTAAAACCTTGCTTAAAACTCTTTTTTTTTGATTTTGTTCCTAAATTAAACTGGGCAGAATCCAGCTGGCTAAATAGCTTAGTCAGCAAATAGTACTAATCCTTCCTGGATTCTGTGTGTTTTTGTTTTTAAGCAAGATGTAAATTACAGCATAGTACAACTAGTATAGAAGGAAAAATGAACTGTGATTTATTTTCTCCCTCTCCTCATGTTAGTTCCCAGCACAGATATTCTACGCCTCATGCCTTCACGTTCAACACATCACATCCTTCATCTGAGGGCTCCCTTTCCCAAAGACAGAGATCTACATCCACCCCAAATGTCCATATGGTCAGCACTACCATGCCTGTAGACAACAGGATAATTGAGGTAATATGCTAAATAAAAAATTATGTAGAGCTCATCTAAAACTACTAGTCGTTATTTAACCAGTATTTTAATTGTTCATGTTGTTGCTGTTTTCTGCTTAACATCTTCCCTTAGTTTGGTAAGTGGTGAAAGCGCAGGGTGACCAATGTCTACCTAGAGATTTAAGTATCTTATCTTTCATGCTTGCAGCCTCTCACCTTTGCTAAAGTTTTTAACAGGTTTTGTGCTGCTTTACAAAGAATTGGTGGAGCCTAATGTTAAGAAGTTTAACAGATCACTCTTAGTGCGCAAAAGCATGACCAGATTTGCTGCACAACTGCTTACTGTTGGTCCTTTGGAATGTGTTCTTTGCCATTTAAAAACATAAACTGACATGCAAATTGATAAATCAGTCAGATGGTGGTGCATATTTGCATGCCAGTTGCAAAGAATGAATATTAAAGGCAATGCCTCTTGTGCTATGCAGCCCATTAGGCCTATACTTAGGGTATGTCTTCACTACGTGCTGGATCGGCGGGCAGCGTTCAATCCAGCGAGGATCAATTTATTGTGTCTAGTCTAGATGCGATAAATCGATCCCCGAGTGCTCTCCCCTCGACTTTTGTACTCCAGGTCAGCAAGAGGCTCGGAGAGAGACCACGGTAAGTTGATCTAAGTACGTTGACTTGTATAACTTAGATCGTTGTCCCCCCCCCCCCCGCAACCTTAGGTTGAGCACAGTTTTGTTTAAGTTTTCAGGCAACATTTGACAGTCAGTTGGGTATAGACCAAGCCTTAGTATTAAGGACCCTAAAATT
Source organism: Chelonoidis abingdonii (assembly GCF_003597395.2). NCBI lineage: Eukaryota > Metazoa > Chordata > Testudines > Testudinidae > Chelonoidis > Chelonoidis abingdonii. The sequence goes on along the minus strand of NC_133785.1, from coordinate 3,560,374 downwards.
AAGTGGTAAGGTTCAGCACAGCTGAGATTCTCCCTCCTTCTACTTGCTTTCAAACTTCTGTTCTTTTTGTAGATTGGCAGTGCAGTCAAGCCTGAAACAGGAGCTCTAGTTGCTGTTAGATGCTATTACTGATAAAACTCACTGGGGCAGGGAGAGGCTTACAGGAAGAGGAGCATGACCTGCACAACTCCTACCAACCAGAGCCTTTATTTTAATAGTTTTTGAAACTTCTCAGAACTCATCCCTAGCTGCAGAGCTGTAAGATACACAGGCTTGCTGCCTTTAGTTCCTCTCTGGCGCACCTCCAAAAGGGCTCATGAGGGAGCTTCTCTTCTGAGCACCTTTGGACTCTATAGCTGGAGAAAGATGCCTGTATGTCAGAGATTCTAAGCTTTTTTTGGAGCAGACGCTGTGTTCAAGGTGGGCTTTATAGGGGAAGTACCTTTTCCTTTTTTTGGTTTTGTTGTCCACTGTCTCATTCCCTCTTCACCAAGCTCCATTGCCTACCATATTTATGTCACAAAAATTACTCACAGGGTAGTTTTACAAATAGGCAAATTAATTATATAGCCATCTGCATTTCCTAATAATTGTGTAGTACACAGGGCTTTGACGGATACACTGTCATCTTTGTGTTTCATATAATGTAATGATGAGATGCCACTCTTTCTCCCTTCCCACTTTTTTAATATCTTAAAGGATTGTGAATAAAGTAATGTAAATATGCAGTCTTCCAGAAACAAATAGCTTTTTATATAATCTCTGGAAGATGTTTCACACAGTGTTGAATGGAAAAGACTGGCTTTTAATAAATTAGTTTTAAAAAATGTGGGCATTAATATTCTCACTGTAGTTTAAAACTATACTTACTAGTGAGAAAAATATAACCTGCACAAAGCTAATGAATAAAGCTGCTTTTTCTTTCCTTGAGTTCCTGATCGTTTGTTTTTATTCATTCATCTTAGCAACTGAAAATTATTATTTTTTACTACTTCCTCTGTTCTTTTCTTTATTTCTCATTGCTTTGTATTAGAACAACAGCTTGAATGCTTCTCCCAGTTCCTGGTGCAGACGATTTTGTTTGAGGGGAAGAGTAGGTATTTTTCTTCATGCCTTTGCTTTCTTGCAATTAACAGCATTTGTAAGACTGTAAACCATAGTAATGGCAGTGAAATTATTAATCTAAAATTGTTTTAATAAAGATGTTGATGTGGCATGTTTGTTTTGGTTCAGCTCTAATATGTGAGTACAGTAGCTGGAGGTGATACCTGGACAGAATAGTTTCGGGCAGGGTTAAGTTGATAATTCTACAGACAGTGAAATTCATCCTTTGTGTTAACCCATTCACTTTAGTAGGTCTACACTAAAGAAGCATTGGCCCCACTATGTTTAAAATAAAATCTTGTCTCAAACACATCCTTTTAATGTATTGTCTGTCCTTTCTCTGGGAATTGTTTTGATGAATTATAGCATGGTCACACCAAGATGATATAGCCAAGTAGAAACCAAGATTAAATAGTGTGCTCATAGAGTCACATTGCTTGAGGCCAAAAGGTACCGCCAGATCATCTAGTCTGACCTCCTGTATATCACAGTCCACCAACACCACCTAGTACCCACGTATAAAGTCCAACAACCATAATTAGATCAAAGTACTGCAGCCCACAGGAGACTAGACAATTAGGTGCCACAGCCAGAGAATAGGAAGAACTGAGGAGAACCTGTACCCAGAGCCCCTGCAGCGGCAGAGAAATGATTGTCAGGTGTACCCAGATAATCCTGACAAGTGAGCCACCTTGCAGTACTTGTACTTCACATAAAGATTATGTGTAAATGACAAATTATAATACCGGTGGATAATATATATATGTGATTACCCAAAAGAGCACCTATATTATTTCCTTGACTAAAAAGATTCAGCAGAGGTTAATATTTTTCCTTTAGCCCAAACTGAGATAAAATAAAAGTATTGAAGTGCAGTAGAAGTGCTTTTTTCCTTAGAAGTCAGGTGTATGTATATGTAAAAATATAACTTATTTTAAAATGGCTTTCTTTAAAGTAGCTGAGTTTTTCAACTCATTTGACTGAAATTACACTCCTGGGCAGCAGTGTGAATGTTTTGATTCAAAACACAGGTCATAGATCAAAGTTTGTTACTAGCCACGACAGCATCCCTTTCTGAATGAATCTTTAGGAACTATAATTAGGACAACTCTTTAAAAATGTGTTGCTTACCTTAACAGAATTAGTATGGATCATTCATAAACCTTCACGTAGGGTACTTGTAGGTTGTTCTGCCCTGCCATGAAATCTAAATGTCATCTGTGGATAGTTGGTTGGAAGATTTGAATTGACTTCTATGTTTTGACTTTTTAATATTTGACATTTTTGTAGTGCATGTTCTTGCTTCGTATAGTACTTAGCCTTTTTGCCATTCCTGTACTTACTTTGGGATATGGTTTATTAGAAGGAACTAGTTGTAAAAGTTGCTTCTTCCAGAACTGACCCTGTACATGACTATAGAATTAAGTGCTGTAAAGTTTGTGTGGCATGAGGAGAAACACTGCACCAGAGTTGACCTAACAACCTATTTTTAGCCCATTTGTAGAGTTGTATTTTGGACAGCGATGTAAATCTTGTGAGAACTTATTTACTTTGGTATTAGAGTGCAAATCTCAATCTGTTGCAGTCTCACATGGTACAGTGGGTGTATGTACTTCCAAAGTGTCTACTGGTTGTAAAGTTTGTTCACATTCTAACAATATTCCCCGTTTATGTATAGAAGGAATCTCTCTCAGTGCAGAACCAAAATAGTGATTTTCTAAATGCACTCACTGTAGGTAGTGTAGACCACAGTAGGAATTATGTACCTATCTGAAATTCAGGGGTGCATAACCGTTTCACAAGACAGTACAATGACTGGGAATATAAAAAACATGTTTAGTATTTTCTTGGACAAGGAGGTTCTTATTCAGCAGGAGTGATTGGATAGCAATATAATTTAACTTCCCCATGAAAATCGTGTAAATTAATTATGAAAGCTCATGATTAGAGCCAGGTTGAAAAGGGAGCAAACTAGATGTTTTCAGCAAGTTACAGCTGGATTCTTTTGACTTTTCTAAAATATCTAAACCATTCTCTTTTGGAAGATACTGGTCAGTAATCTTGTGCCCTGAATCAAAGCTCTTCAGCACCATTTCATGAGTGATCTGCTTTTTCTGATATCTGATTTCCAGACCCTTTTCCTCCTTCCACACCTTATCTGACATCTTACTGAAATGTTGATTTTTTTTTTTTTAATTTATTTTCTCTCTCGTTTTAGGATGCAATTCGAAGCCACAGTGAGTCAGGTAAGGTTTCCATACATAAAATAGTTAGAATTATTTCTTTTATTCTACATTTATTTTCTCTTGTTCATAATTTCCTGTTTTGCTTTTATGTGTTAAGCTTCACCGTCAGCTCTGTCTGGAAGTCCCAACAATATAAGCCCAACTGGCTGGTCTCAACCCAAAACCCCAGTGCCAGCCCAAAGAGAGAGAGCTCCTGGATCCAACACACAAGAAAAAAACAAAATTGTAAGTACTGTAGTATTTTTGTTCTTCTTCGAGTGATTGCTCATGCGTATTCCACAGTAGGTGTGCATGCTTGCCACATGCACTGGTGCCAGTTTTTCCCCTAGCAGTACCTGTAGGGGAGCACCCTAGCAACCCTTGGAGTGGCACCTCCATGGCACGGTATAAGGGGCGCTGCGCTCTCCCCCCACCCTCAGTTCCTTCTTGCAGCCAGTGAAGGTGCTTTGGAACTGCTGCTCCAGCTTTGCTGTAGCTTGTTCCCAAAACTGTTTGTTCATTCAGTATATGGTACCTGTAGCTGTTTGGTTTAGATAGATCCCCCGGGCCAGGGCATGCCCTGTATCCCGGGTTTTAAGTCTTGCCACTGAGTGATCCGTGCACGGATTGTCTATGCTGTTTGAGGGAAACCCATCTTAGCGATGGCTGCAAGGTTTGCAAGTCATTTAAGCTTCGGACCAAGAGAGAAAGGGACATTAGGCTCTGGGCTATTCTGATGGAGTCGGCGCTGACTCTGGCTCCGGCGCGCCGCTTCAAGTCGGCACTGGCCACCGCAGCGTTGGTGTGTGGCAACCCTTTGGCACCATTGACTAGCTGGCACCAGTCTTCATCCACGGGGCATGCCAAGAGGGCTAGAAAGAGGCCTCTTTCACAGCAACACCGGAGTAAACCCAGGACAGAGGCTAGACCCATGTTGGGCAGTTCTCAATCCCCACAGGCCTCTAGGTCTCCGACTCAAGTCGAGCGGAGTAGCCTGGCCCATTCAGAGCAGGTCTCCCTGGATATCCAGATGCCCTCCACACCGGAGGCTCTGCAGGCGGCCTGGGATGTCATGTCCATGCCAGTACCAGGAGCAATGTCGATGTCGGCCCCGTGCTCCAGAGGCAAGTTGGTGCTTGGATCTCCGTAGTCACCCTTGGCTCGGTACCGCTCCTGGTCGAGGGAACGTTCCTGACACTGTTTGCTGCCCAGTGACTGTTCAGGGCAAAGTCCACGTGGATTGCCCTTGATGCCCTCCAGCCTATCTGGTTGGGTTCCGTCTGACTGAGACTCTCTGCACCGCTCCACCTTGATGAGCGAACACTGACAGGACTGAGGCAGATGATGCCAAAGGTCCTCATCTTGGAGGGGTTATCGCAGCTGGTCATGGCACGAACATTGACGTCGTTCCCGTTCCACGTCCCACTCCAGGACCCCACCACGGCACCGCCTCCGCAGTCCCAGGTGTCGATCACCAACATCTCGCCATTGCGAGTCTGCCCGCCAGAGCCAATCGCGAAGCAGCTGTTACTGATGGTACCAGTCCTACACGTCAGGATCGCAGTCTTGTTGTTGGCATCGCTCCTGGCGCCGCCACTCCTCTAGGTCCAGGGACAGTGGCAGATCGTATGTCAGCCCGGCCTCCCTTCATATTCTATTGATGGGCCAGCCAAGCTGACGCAGCCCCCGGTGGGGGCTCGCTTGGTGGCCAGAGCCTTAGAAGGACCATCAGCCTCCCTCTCCAGACCTCTAAGGAGGGACTCAGTGGGACGTACATCCTCGGCATTGTGCCCAGCGACTGACCAGGTGGTGGAGCCTCCAATCCCAGTGGACACACAAAGTACCGTGCTGGCCTCCTAACCGTCCTCGGATGAGGTGATTACGGCACCTCCTCCCTCCATCCCGCAGGAGGACTTTAGAGCCCACCAAGAACTCCTTTAAAAGGGTAGCATCAAGCCTTCACCTTCAAACAGAGGAGATGGAGGAGCCCTCAGACTCCTTGTTTAATGTATTATATTGTGTTCCTCGGCACTAGGCAGGGTGGCCTTGCCTCTCCACGAAGGAGTAGTGAAAATTTCAGATGCCCTGTGGCAAACCTCGGCCTCATTGGCTCCGATCTCTAAGAGAGCGAAATGGAAGTACTTTGTACCCACCAAGGGCCATGAATGCTTATACACCCACACTGCTCCTAACTCCCTAGTGGTCGAGTCGGTCAACCACAGGGAACGGTAGGGCCAATCAGCCCCTACCCTGAAAAATAAAGATTCGAGGAGACTGGACTCACTTGGAAGAAAAATGTATTCGTCCTCGAGCTTCCAGGTACGGGTGGCAAACCACCAGGCTCTCCTCCCCAAGTTTGAGGACTCTCTCCAGAAGCGCAACAGGAAGGAGTTCAAAGCGCTGGTGGCACAGCAGGCAGCTTCGGATGCAGCAGACATGGCCACAGTGTCCATGAGAAGGGTGTTGTGGCTCCTGCTCTTTGGGCTGTCCAGCGAGGTGCAGACCTCCCTGCAGGACCTCCCATTTGACGGCAAAGCTCTGTTTGCGGAACAAATGGCTACAAAGCTGCATGATCTGAAAGACACTCGCACGACTCTACAGACTCCAGGGGAGTTCAAAGGCAAGGGGTACTACTCCCACTATTTCCTTATCCCGAAGCCAAAGGGGGGTCAGCCCCATCTTGGACCTGCGATGTCTGAACCAGTACATGGTGAAACTCCAGTTACGCATGGTCTCCCTGGCCTCCATCATCTCCTTCCTGGATCCTGGGGACTGATATGCCGCCCTCGATCTGGAGGATGCGTAATTCCACATTCATATATTCAAGGGGCACAGACTCTTCCTCGGTTTCATGGTGGGGCAGGAACACTACCAATTTATGGACTTCCCATTTGGCCTGTCCACTGCCCTCAGGGTATTCACGAAATGTATGTCGGTGGTGGCAGCCTGCCTCAGGTGCCGGGGGGTCCAGATCTTCCCCTATCTGGATGACTAGTTCATCAAGGGCAGCTCCCAGTCACAAGTGCGGGACATGTGGCGCTCCTTCTGTCCATGTGCACCACTTGGGGCTTGTTGGTAAACAACACCAAGTCCAGGTTAGTCCCAGTACAATGCATAGAGTTTATCAGGGCGGTTCTGGATGCCTCATCGGCCAAAGCTTCCCTCCTACCAGATAGGTTCGAGACCCTGAAGGGGCTCATTGACACGATCACGAGGTTTTTGGTGACAACAGCTAGAGTGTGCCTCCAGCTCTTGGGTCACGTGTCAGCATGCACCTATGTGGTCCGTCATGCCAGACTTAGGGTGAGGCCCATCCAGCTCTGATTGGCCTCTGAGTTCTCCCATGCCAGGGAAAAGATGGACAAAGTCCTCACGGTGCCCAAGCCAGTGATCACCTCTCTACAGTGGTGGTCCTCCCTGAGAAACATGCTCCAAGGGGTCTCGTTCAGAGGTAGGGCCCTGTCACTGGAACTAGTATCCGACATGTGGAGAACTTTCACGCTCAAGGTCTGTGGTTGGCTCAGGATCTGACCCTCAACATAAACAGCAAGGAGGTCAGGGGCTGGTGTGCGTGGCCTTCTGCTCGCACCTGGAGCACCGGGTGGTCAGGGTCCTCACGGACAACATGCCTCAATGTTCTATATCAACAGCAAGACGGGGCCTGATCCTCTGCCCTCTGCCATGAAGCCCTCAGGCTGCGGGACTTGTGTATAGCCCACGACATCTGCCTACAGGCCTTCCATCTGCTGGGCACCCAGAATGAGAGGGCAGACCATTTGAGCAGGGATTTCTCTCAGAATGAGTGGTCTCTCCACCCAGAGGTGGTGCACAGACTTTTCCAAGTGTGGGGAACTCCCCAGGTGGACCTGTTTGTGACTCGGCAGAACCGTCACTGTCCCCAGTTCTGCTCCGGGGGGTCGGGTGGGGGCTGGGACTCATAGACTTTAAGGCCAGAAGGGACCATTATGATCTTCTAGTCTGACCTCCTGCATAACGCCGGCCACAGAATCTCACCCACCCACTCCTGTAACAAACCCCTGACCTATATCTGAGCTATTGAAGTCCTCAAATTGTGGTTTAAAGACCTCAAGGTGCAGAGAATCCCCCAGCAAGTGACCTGTGCCACACGCTGCAGAGGAAGGCGAAAAATCCCCAGGGCCTCTGCCAATCTGCCCTGGAGGAAAATTCCTTCCCGACCCCAAATATGGCAGTCAGCTAAACCCTGAACGTGTGGGCAAGAATCACCAGCCAGACACCCAGGAAAGAATTCTCTGTAGCTCAGATCCCACCCTATCTAGTGTCCTATCACAAGCCATTGGGCATATTTACCTCTAATAGCCTAATTTTGGCAATTAAGTGATTTTTGACTCTCATCATACCATCCCTTCCATAAACTTATCAAGCTCAGTCTTGAAGCCAGATTTGTCTTTTTCCACCAGTGCTTCCCATGGAAGGCTATTCCAGAACTTTAGTCCTCTGATGGTTAGAAACTTTCATCTAATTTCAAGTCTAAACTTCCTGATGGCCAGTTTATATCCCTTTGTTCTTGTGTTCACATTGGTACTGAGCTTAAATAATTCCTCTCCCTCCCTGGTATTTATCCCTCTGATACATTTATAGAGAGCAATCATATCTCCCTCAACCTTCTTTTGGTTAGGCTAAACAAGCCAAGCTCTTTGAGTCTCCTTTCATAAGACAGGTTTTCCATTCCTCGGATCATCCTAGTAGCCCTTCTCTGTACCTGTTCCAGTTTGAATTCATCCTTCTTGAACATGGGAGACCAGAACTGCACACACTATTCCAGATGAGGTCTCACCAGTGCCTTGTATAATGGTACTAACACCTCCTTATCTTTACTGGAAATACCTCACCTGATGCATCCCAAGACCGCATTAGCTTTTTTGCACAGCCATATCACATTGGGGCTCATAGTCATTCTGTGATCAACCAATACTCTGAGATCGTTCTCCTCCTCTGTTACTTCCAAGTGATGTGTTCCCAGTTTATAACAAAAATGCTTATTAATCCCTGAATGCATGACCCTGCACTTTTCACTTTCAAATTTCATCCTATGACTATTACTCTAGTTTACAAGGTCATCCAGATCTTCCTGTAGGATATCCCGGTCCCTCTCTGTTTTGGGGCGCTATCTCCGATGCCTTCCTCCTGTCCTGGTCAAGCCAGTTTCTCTATGCCTTTCCCCCATTCCCACTGATTGGCAAGGTCCTGGAAAAGCTAGTCGGACAAGGCCTGGGTCCTTCTGATTGCCCTGGCATGGCCCAGGCAGCGTTGGTTCGGAACCCTCATGGGCCTGATTGTCGCCCTGCCGTGGCTGTTGCCGTCCTGCCCAGACCTGCTCTCCCAGGACCAGGGCCCCCTCCACCCCAGTCTAACAGCACTCCACCTCGTGGTGTGGCTGCTCAATGGTTAGGTAGGGAGGAAAGGACATGCTCAGAAAGGGTTCAGCACATCCTCCTAAAAAGCAGGTGCCCCTCTACGCGCCAAGCCTACTTGGCAAAGTGGTCTCGGTTCTCCAGATGAGTGGACGAGCGGGGCATTTCCCCAGTGGCTGCCCCGATCCAGTTTATTCTGGACTGCCTCCTTCATGTTAGAGCCCAGGGCCTGGCACCCTCGTCAGTCAGGGTGCTCCTGGCAGCCATATTGGCCTTCCATCTGCTTGTGCAGGGCCACACAGTATTCTCCCATGCTATGACTGGCCGATTCCTTAAGGGGTTGGATTGTCTCTTCCCATGTGTTAGGCCTCTCTTCTGCAGTGGGACCTAAACCTGGTGTTGGCCTGTCTCATGGAGCCTCTGTTTGAGCTGCTAGCCACGTGCTCCCAGTCACACCTCTCATGGAAGATGGCCTTCCTGGTTGCGATCACGTCAGCTAGGCGGGTCTTGGAACTCAGGAACCTGACCTCCAAGCTCCCATACACGGTGTTTAATAAAGATAAGGTTCAGCTTCGCCCACACCCTTCGTTCCTCCTGAAGGCGGCTTCCACCTATCATATGGGTCAGAACATTTTTCTGCCAGTCCTCTGCCTCAAGCCCCATGCGTCCAGTGAGGAGCTCTGCCTCCACACGCTGGATGTGAGACGGCCTCTTGACTTTCTACCTGAAGTGGACTAAGGCATTCAGAAAGTCCTTGCAACTGTTCATTACCTTGGCTGAGCACATGAAAGGTCAGGCAGTCTCCACTCAGCGCCTCTCCAACTGGATCACCTCATGCATCCGTATGTGTTATGTCCTGGCGGGAATCCCTCCACCACCAATTGTGAAGGCGCACTCGATTCGGGCACAGACCTCATCGGCTGCCTTTTTGGCCCATGTCCCCATCCAGGGCATTTGTAAGGCTGCTGCGTGGTCTTCAGTTCACACTTTCACCTCGCATTATGCGGCTGTCTCCCAAACGGCTGTGCTGCATCCTGAGAATTTGTGAACTCCTACCCACCTCCAACAGATATAGCTTGGAATCACCTACTGTGGAATACACATGAGCAATCACTCGAAGAAGAAAAGACAGTTACCTTTTCCATAACTGATGTTCTTCGAGATGTGTTGCTCATGTCTATTCCACATCCCGTCCTCCTTCCCCTCTGTCGGAGTTGTCTGGACAAGAAGGAACTGAGGGTGGGGGGAGTGCACAGCACCCCTTATACTGCCTCATGGATGAGCCACTCCAGGGGTCGCTGGAGCACTCCCCTACAGGTACTGCTAGGGGAAAAACTTCCAGCACCAGTGCATGTGGTGAGCACGCACACCTACTGTGGAATAGACATGAGCAACATATCTTGAAGAACACCAGTTACAGAAAAGGTAACTGTCATTTTTCAGACTAATCCTGAAGCAGAAAAAGGCCTGGTCTATACAGGGGAGTGTTGGGGGGAGATCGATCTAAGTTATTCAACTTCAGCTACATGAATAACATAGCTGGAGTTGACATACTTAGACCTACTCACCGCAGTGTCTTCACTGCGGTGAGTTGACTGCTGCCACTCTTTCGTTGACTCCACCTGCGCCTCTTGCGGCGGTGATGTACAGGAGTTGATGGCAGAGTGCTCGGGGGTCGGTTATCGCACCTAGTCTAGATGTGATAAATTGACCCCTACTGGATTGATCGCTGCCCACCGATCCAGCAGGTAGTATAGACATACCCAAAGAGGGACCTTGGGACAAAATTCCAGTTTTTGAAGGACATAACTTGTGATAAACTGTTGGGAATGTTCTATTTAGTTTGTGTTTGAAATGAGATCACCTTGTACTTTAAATTCCCATAACAAATCACTGTGTGTAACTTCAATTTCACATCCCATGTTAAAATGTTTGTAGTACTGATTCAGGCATTATCATCTGAGTTTTTCTAAAGGTCCATATATTTTTTGAAAGGTACAAGACTTTTAAGATTGTTTGTTGTTTGTCTTCATTTGAAACTCACTGCCATGGCTTTCATTGAAAAATGATGTTGACAGTGTCTGTTCAATTTAGTGATAAGTGGTTAAATGAAACTTTTTATGAAAATTGAATTTAACAAAATGCAAATGTTCTTTTAAAATCTTGGTCTAGTAGTTTAGGCCTCAGATTATACCTAAGATTTCCTAACTGAAATAAATCACTGTAACTCTTAGGCTATGTCTACACTACAGACGTTAGAACGGCACTTACTGCTGCAACTGTGCTGCTATGAGGTTTCCTTTGTAGTCGCTCTATACCAATGGGAGAGCGCTCTCCTGCCAGCATAATTCAGCTATTCTCAATGAGCAGCAGTAACTGTGTTGGCGGGAGAGCGTCTCCCGCCGACCTAGTGCTGTCCATGCTGGTGCTTTTGTCAGTTAAATTTATGTCAGTCTGGTGTCAAGAATGATCTCATGGCACTGCTCTTGGGGAGCTCTCTTGCCCTTTCTTCATTAGTCACTGTAAGAGAGTATTTACTAGTAATATATGTATCCTGCTTTAATGTAAGTCTTGCTCATAAACTAAGCTATGCGTGTACATGATGGTCATGGTGCATAATTTAAAGTAATACATTTGCACTAACTGTAGTGTTCATGTGTTAACAACTCAGAGCTGCTGTGTTCAGTTGTAGGGAAAAAAGATTTGGAATCAGGAATACATTTTTCATTCTGATATACATTTTAAGATGTATGAAATATGAGGATTAAATCACTTTGTAGCATCCTTTTAAATGTAAGGGATGTCAGTCTTGTGTGAAAGGTGATTCACCGCAGAGCTGTTGTTTTTAACATGAAAGGGCAATTTGAATTATTTTGAATTAGGATCTTGTAGTTTTAGGTCCTGGTCTGGGACTTGGGAGGTCTGGGTTCAGTTCCTGGCTCTGCCACAGATTTCCTTTGTAACCATGGACAAGTCCCTTGGTCCTCCTCTTTCATACCTCAGTGTTGCTGAGGATTGATTGATGCTTGTGAGGTACTCAGATACTGCAGTGAAGGTCTTATCTTGATGTATGTATTTTGTACACTTCCCCCAACTTCCTAATCAGTGCTGTTTTACTTGTGCTGGTTGTGGTTGTTGGGTACTTTTCCTTAACAGTTGCTGGAGACACTGTCAGTACCTTAAAGATCTTTGAAATTGGAACACAATTTTTTTTTTAAACTGTCCAGTTACATATTTCATGTGAACAGGAACACATTGCAATAAAGAAGATAACTAGATATGTGTTTTTGTCAATAGCTTCAAAATATTGACCAGTGGATGGTATGCACCTACATGACTTAGAGGCTTTGGACAATAAGTCCCGTTGAAATGGAACTTGTGCTCCTAAGTCACTTAAGGGCTTCTAAAAATGCCTCCCGAGTATCTTGTCAGTTACCGTGGGCAATGGGTAGGGCCATACCAAATTCACAGCAATGAAAAATGCATCACGGACCGTGAAATCTGGTCTCCCCCATGAAATCTAATCTTTTTTGTGTACTTTTACCCTATATTATACAGATTGCGTGGGGAGACCAGCATTTCTCAAAATGGGACTTCCTACTCAAAAGAGGGTTGTGGGGGTGGGCGAGTCACAAGGTTATTGTAGGGGGGTCGTGGTATTGCCACTCTTACTTCTGTGCTGCCTTCAGAGTTGGGTGGCTGGAGAACAGCAGCTGCTGGCCAGGTGCCCAGATCTGAAGGCAATACAATACCATGCCAATACCATACCATGCCACCCTTTCTGCTGCACTGCTGCCTTCAGAGTTGGATCAGAACCCCATCAGTTACAGCACTGTGAAAATTCAGATTTAAATATCTGAAATCATGAAATTTATGATTTTTAAAATCCTGTGACCGTGAAATTGACCAAAATGGACCATGAATTTGGTAGGGCCCTAGCAATGGGTGCCTTTTGAAATGCATTTAATAAATCTTTACATTTTATTCAGGAGTATTTTTAATCAGTAGCTGCTCTTATAATTTTTAAGAATTTGATAGGGTGTGTAAACATTACATTACATTTCATTAATTAAAAAAATTCTTTACTCAATTGTCTTTGAAGATCTAATATCACAATTCTGCTTTTCCCTTGCAACAGTTGATAACATAAGCAGCCAAAATCATCCAGGTAAATGTTGTCTACCTGTTTTGGGTTTTGAGGTTATCTACTGGTGTAAGAGGAACATTGAATCCTGAAATGGGTCTGGAAAGAAAATGGAGGAACGAGCTGGTATGTGTTAGAATACAAGATAACATTGGCAATTATCTTTGCGTTTAGTCAAAGATCACCCAGAGTGTTGCAGTTCTGCAATTCATCTTTTTAAGTTGAGTATATTTTTAGTTGCAATCCTTGAAATGTATTGTCCAGGCAGCTAGCCATGTTAACACTTAAGAGAGCTGCCCAACTGGTTGACATGCTTGTGCCTTAAATATGTATTTGTGTTCCAGAGGCCTCGTGGACAGAGAGATTCAAGTTATTATTGGGAAATAGAAGCAAGTGAAGTTATGCTCTCGACCAGAATAGGTTCAGGTTCTTTTGGAACGGTTTACAAAGGCAAATGGCATGGTAAGTACTAAAGAGTTAGTTTTGTGTTTTTTTTTTAAATGTTGATACTGTAAAATGGCAGCTCTCCAGACAAAGAGAAACTCTGTAATAACACTCTGCACTTTTAGTACTTTTGGTCCGTAGATGTGCACCAAACATTAACTTTCTTGTTTAGTAACTGGTAAAACTGAGGCATGGCTTTTCCATGATCATGTAGCAAGTCCATGTCAGAACTGGGAATAGAATCCAAATCTCACAACTCCATTGTGTGTTCAATATGCTAGAACAGACTTGCCTTATCTAATATGTGACACAATAGCTTTTTTCCTGGAAAGGATATTTAGTTGCCAGCAATGGAGTTTGTATGAAGAAATTCCATATTCTGATGCTAAAGACACTAATCTTATTGAATTTTCACCAACTGAATTTTAATTAGCTTAGTCATCTTGGTGATCCCAGAGAAAGGAAATAAGCATGTATGACATTTGCAATGGAATTTGGACATGGATGGGAAAATATCTGTTTACATGAATTTTACTATACGGTGTATATAAATAGCTACAGGACTTGTAATTGCCAAGTTAATTTAGATCTCAAATGTAGGGTTTGTGTTTTAAAAAAAAAAAAAAGGGAAAAAAGTCTAAGATCAATAGCAGTTTTTCCACAGTTAAAAGAAAATTTAGATTGAAAATATTTTTAAAGGAAAAATATTCCCTGTATATTTTACAGCTCAAATGTTGCATCATCATAAATGAGGACCGGACAGTTAAACTTTATAGTAGTTGGTTATAAATAATTAAACTGATTGATTTTCATTGTCCAATTCAAGTGAAATATAGAAACAAACCATTATAACTGGAGAAGGTCAATTTTTAACATGTCCTTTAATGTTAAATTTTATGAAGAATCTTTTTTGTTTTTGTTTTTTAGCAGACATATGCCCTTTACTGAGTTGCTTCATAGACCAGATTTTCAGGAAGTTTGATTTTGTGATTATATACCTTTAAATATATATGCTGTGTGTGCACAATATAGGTAAAGTTGTACATGCAGTCAATTATATAACAGTAAATGGTTATTTTTATGCTCAAAGTAAAAGTTAAATCTAGTGAGATACAACAGAAGTCACTACGTAGGATCCAGTTTGGTTCTAACTTATGTTTGTCAGTGAAATCAAAATCAGCCTTGTTTACTTGACTTAGGTCTGATTTGGGGTGTGTCACTGACTTTGTTAAACAACAGCTTTCTGGGAGAGCATATTTTGGCACAGATCCTTTTTAATGCAGTTAAATATTGTGATTTTAAATCATTGAGATGGGTTATTTTCCTTTGAATCTTTTCCTGTGTAAGTTTGAGGAAACAGCAACGTGGGCCTCTCTGTCAAATTGTTTTGATAGTATAATCATTGCACTAAAAGCCTCCAAGCAGGAGCGAAATAAAAGGAGACAAAATGGGCAGATTCCTGTAACCTAAATAGTGTTTCCATACCAAGCTAGAGGCACCATATGCGTTTCTGATTTGTTCAAGAATAGGAGTGTGATGATTCGGGGAATCTGTACAATTTATGAATTCTGGTTGATACTAATGAAGTTGTTGATAAAATTGCTGCATCAGGGAGTACCTCTATTTGACTGTGGAATCCACCACTTGCTGACATGGGCTGAAGCATCCACGTACCAGACAAAGGACTATGGAGAGTCGATAAACTTAAATATCTGTACTCTGATTGAACTGTTGGCATACTATAGAGATTAGCTGGAGCTGGGAGAAGATACTCCAACTTGTTTGTAGGCATCTGGTGAAGTGGAGAGTGAGGAAGGAAAATTAGCAACAGAACAAAGGAACTGGTGGGGAAGGGTAGGAGGACATCTACATTTGAGAGCCTCACTGAGACTGGAACTGTGAGCTTTGGACAGGCAAAGGGAAGAGAGAGAGGCATACTTTTGTAGCAGGGTTGCCCTGTTTAGCCATGCTCAGAGAAAACTAGCTGAGCTGAAAGACTCCATGCTTAAGAAGAAAAGTCGAGAGCTGCTGGGGAAATATCCTGGGCACCCCAAATGACTGTCCAAGCCTAAAAAACTCTTCAGAATGGTGAGGAAACTGAAGCAGGAGAAATGCGTATTCCATCTAGATTTGTTATCTTATGCTGTTAAAGAAAGAACAATGGTGTGTTAGATAGACCTGGCACGAGATTCTGTCTCTCTGCTGGCTTTAACTTTGCAGGGGCCTAAAGAGGTAAACTGTAAATCAAGAGTGCCCACACAGCTCAAGTTCTGGCAGAGCATGTGTTTAAGTTACAGTACAGACTCTCAGAAGATGGTGCTATAACAGAGGATCTGCATCTTGAGAGTGTTCATAGAGACTCCAAGCCAGGATGGTGCCTGGACTGTGTTGAGATTCTGGAGGCTTAAAGCACCCAGGGCCCAGCAATCTGAGTGTCCAACTGGGGTAACTAGACTAGATTTGTAATAAGAGGCTTGTTGACCAATGGACCAAGGGCTATGTTGTGAGATTCTCTGAAAAAATGTCTTAGGCTTACTTAACTCTTCTTGCTTTGCCTTCAAGGAAAAAGGTGAAATCCATAGATATTTTCAAGTATATATGAGCATTTGCAATGTTTTACAACTCTACCCCGATATAAAGCGACCCGATATAACACAAATTCGGATATAACGCGGTAATGCACCACTCCAGGGGGGTGGGGCTGCGCAATCTGGCGGATCAAAGCAAGTTCGATATAATGGTAAGATTTTTTTGGCTCCTGAGGACAGTGTTTTATCGGGGTAGAGGTGTATTATAGTTCTCTTAAGGTAGTCTTACAATGAGGAATGCATGCTTAACTGGATGGATATCCTATATTTTTCCAGAATGTTCTGATGAAAGATTTAATTGTTCGTTTTTATATTAGCACCACTTCTGTTGCAGACTGTCAAGAGTCCATTTGGATCCTGTAGTGTCCTGCTAACATGCCTCTAGCTTTAAAAGGAAGAAAAAGAGCATAGGTAGCTTAAAGTGAATTGGAAACCTGGTTATCATAGACTATCACATTTCCTCCTTGGCCCTGATAAAGGCATTTTGACAAAAAATGGTGAGTTCTAGATTTAGATGGCTCTTTGAGGTTGGTGGGAGGTGGAAAGGTGACCTATCTAGAGCAAGGGTGGCCAACCTGAGCCAGAGAAGGAGCCAGAATTTACCAATGAGCATTGCCAAAGAGCCACAGTAATATGTCAGCAGCCCCCCATCCGTTACCCCCCTGCAGTCCTGAGCGCCTCCCGCGCACTGGCAGCCCCACCAATCTGCACCTCCATCTCCCTCCCCATGCCTCCCGCCTGCTGCAGTCAGTTGTTTTGCAGTGCGCAGGAGGCTCTAGTGGGGAGGGGGAAGGAGCAAGGGCATGGCAGGCTCATGGGAAGGAGCAGGGGTCTTGGGTGAGGGGGTAGAGTGGTGGCAGGACCTGGAGCAGAGCAGGGGGTTGAGCAGTGAGCACCCCACAGCACATTGGAAAGTTAGTATCTGTAGCTCCAACCTTGGAGTCAGCGCCTATGCAAGGAGCTGCATATTAACCTCTGAAGAGCCGCAGGTTCGCCACGCCTGATCTTGAGTATGTTACACAAGAGTGCTTGCTCCTGTTAAATATTTTTCTGTGGAGAAACCTGCCTTAAGGTCACTGTTTGCCTTCACTAGTGGATGCCACACCAGCTTTTGGTGCTATTAAACATTAAAAGAGAAGGTGCCTGTTGTAAAAAATTAAGGCATGTTTTTATAAAATACAAATGGGAAATGTCTATTAACTGATGGAACAATTCCATGTTCTAAAAAGTAATATTGAGAATAATTTTAATTTGTTTGGCTTTGTAATCACTGGTTACTGCATCTCTGCCTGGTTGTGTGTTATCTGATAACAGCCTTCCATAAATCCTTTTTAAATAAAAGAATTTCAGTTCAGTATTGTTAAACTTCTGGCTTCATAACATACATCAACTGCAGTTCAGCAGGATCCAGTCACTTAATAGCCTGTTGTGTGCAGTGTAGAATTTTGGTGTTTAGGAGAACAATATACGTCGGTAAGTTACAGAATAAACTGCATACTAAAATTATGAAAATAGCTCTCAGCTGAAGGTTTCTAGGGAGTGTAATGGGAAAAGTTTAGGGCACTTACTGAAGTTACAAGGAATCTGACAAAGAAAATAGGATAGCACATTGTACCATCGGTATGTTTTCTGAATCAGATTCCAAATTAATGGCAAACAGAAATTAAGAGATGTCTGCAGTGACTAGAATGAATACATTGGAAGATAACTGCAGTCTAGTCTCAGTGAATCCCTTGGTATTTTTTAGGGGGGAAAACTAGGATATTTTAGTTCTTTGAGTGCTTGTTCAAGTCATGTGCACGGTTGTCGGAAAGTTTCCCTTACCAGCTCCTGTTGGGTCAACTGTGGAGCTCCAAGAGTGGCAGCTTCACGGCACTCAATATATGACCCTGCCAATCCAACTCCCCTTCAGTTCCTTCTTACCGTTCATGACGGCCGTTGGAACAGTGCTCACTTGCTCAGCAAGTGCTCCCTTAGCGTTCTTCTGTTAGTCATTTGCATTTCTAGTTGTTGTTGTAGTTAGTTGAGTATAGATAGTTCAGATAGTAGGTTGGGAGCAGGGTCTCTCCCCAGTCCCTAACCCCCCTCGGGCTCCAGGGCATGCCATAAGCCCAAGGCTTTAAGTCCATGAGTGACCCACCCCAACTTTTGTTTAAAGTGTCTGGGGGAAGCGCACCAAACAGACAGGTGCAAAATCTGCACGGCTTTTCAGCCAAGAACCAAAAGGGAGTGTGATTTCTGCCTAAAGCAACTGTTAATGGAATCCTCTCTACACCCACAACTGACTGCAGTTGTCCAGGATTCGGCACTGGGCGCATCTGTACAGAGACCCTTGGCACCAGTGCTTTCCAGCATCGCATCCAGGGATAGCGGCCCAGTACTGCTCGACTTCCCCCGTGCCGCACAAGAGACACAAGAAGGCCAAAAGAGGTGCTCACCAGCCCCGAGACCCACGGGCCCATCAGGGATGCACAGGTGCTCCCCAGAAAGGACCCAGTGCCAAGTCCGCATGAGTTGGTGCCGTTGACTTCGGTGCCTCAGAGGGGACCGTTGAGTCTGGAATGTAGCAACTCTCCAGCAGGGCAGTGCCCAGTGGAGGTTTTAGAGCCACTCTCCACCTTGGACACTTTTGAAGCCGCCAGAGACCTCATTGAGATGAGGGCTGCACGGCCCCAGGTTCTTGGGTCAAGCCTCCAGTGCTGATAAGACCAGTACCGTCTAGAGGCAAGCCAGCTATCATGCAGTGCTTGCAGTCGCTGGCTCAACATCATACCTGGCACCGCTCTCGGTCGTCTTTGCTGCGGCACTGCACCCCGGCACCGAGTCCCACAACAGCACCTCCAACGACGTGACACTCCCCCTTCCTGGCACCAAGGCCAGACTGGCACCTATGGTAGCCCCCGGCGCCGTGGCCCTTTTGGACCCCCTGGGCTTACCATCAGGCCCAGGGAATCTTTTCAAGGGGATTGAGATCGGTAGCTTCAGAACGCTGGCCACCCGACTCTCCCAGGGACAGGCCTACGCCTCGGGGATCTGAGGCCACTCTGTCCCAACTGTCCCTTCAGGCTCTGGTTGAGGCAGATGCCACTCCAGCACAGAACCAGCCACAGAGTCAGGCTGCAGCCTCGCAGGCTGTAACCACTGCGGGGGCATGCACTAACCAAGAGGAGGTCAGGAAACCGAAAGGGCAGGAGGACTTGGTACCCCCTCTGGCCACCTCATCCTCTTCCCCTGATGAAGTTGTGGCAGGGACATCAGTTTCTGGCCCTCCTCCGATTGACCACAGGGCACACCAGGACTTCCTTAGGCAGATTGCCTGCTACTTGAGGTTGCAAGCAGAGGAGGTGCTCGAGGCTGAGGACCCCATGGTGGATATTCTCACTCCTGAAGGTCCATTACGGGTAGCCCTTCCTTTGATCAAGACTGTGCAAAATAACATAAAGACCCTGTGGCAGACCCCAGCCTTGGTTCCACAGATTGCCGGGGGTGTGGAGCGCAAATACTTTGTCCCTTCCAAGGGCTGTGAATACTTATTCTCACACCTGCAGCCATGTTCTCTGGTTGTGTCGGCGGTTAACGAGAGGGAGAGCATCAGGGACAGCAGGGACCAGCCCTCAAGTCAAAGGAGGCAAAAAGGATTGACCTATTCAGTAGAAAGGTTTATGCCACGAGGGCCTCCAGCTCAGGATAGCTAACCAGCAAGCTATCCTCAGTAGGTATAACTTCAATTCATGGACCTCCATGTTGAAGTTCAAAGAGTTGATCCCTGCAGACTCTAAGGCTGAATTCTCTGCCACCATAGAGGAAGGGAAGGCAATAACATGGACCTCTGTACAGGAGTCCCTAGACTTGGTGGATTTGGCCGCCTGTACCGTCTCCTCAGGCATAACCTTGAGGAGAACATCATGGCTTCAAGCATCTGGGGTACCCCTGGAAATGCAGCAAACCCTGCAGGACCTTCCCTTTGAGGGCACAGGGCTCTTCTAGGAACAGATAGACTCCAAGCTGCACAGCTTGAAAAACTTCAAGGTGACCATGAACTCGTTGGGAATGCATATGCCGGCAACCCAACACAAGCACTTTAAGCCCCAACCACAACAACAACAACGCTCATATCCTCCTTGGCCGAGGCAGGATTTTTATAGACGAAGGGGCTGGAATGGCAGGCGAAAACCTTCCAATCTCCCTTTGTGGCAAGGTCATACCAGTCCAAACCCTCATCAGGCTCTAAACAGGCCTTTTGAAGATGCGTCCGAGAATGGGGCGCACCCACCACACCACCGGATCCATGTTTTATGAATTGTCTATCCCACTTCTACCATGCTTGGTCCCAAATAACATCAGATCACTGTGTTCTTCACATGGAAGAAGTGGGATATTCTCTCTAGTTCTCCTCCTCCTCTCCCTCCCATCCCCCTTCCCCATCCCTCTTCAGGGACCCATCTCACAAGCAACTCCTTATCCAGGAGGTGCAATCGCTCCTCGCCATAGAGGCAGTGGAGGACGTTCCTCAAGAGCTGTGGGGCAAGAGTTTTTATTCCCGTTATTTCCTAATCCCCAAGGCAAAGTGGGGGTGGTTCCTCAGACCCATTTTAGACCTGTGAGAACTCAACCAGTTCATGGTGAAGCTGAAGTTCTGCATGGTATCCCTGAGCACTATTATCCCTTCCCTGAATCGTGGAGACTGGTACACCACCCTCAGCATGAAAGACTCATACTTCCACATAGCCATTCGACCTATGCACAGACGTTTTCTCTGGTTTGTGGTCAACCAGAGATACTACCAGTTCATGATCCTCCCTTTCAGTTTGTCAACAGTCCCCAGAGTATTTACCAAGTGAATGTTGGTCATAGCAGCCTTCCTCTGAAGGAGGCAAGTGCAGATATATCCATACCTAGACGACTGGCTGTTCAGGGGCTGTACCAGGGAGCAGGTAGAGTCTCATGTACGATTGGTCAGGTCCACTTTTGAGAGATTGTGTGGACTCCTCAAAATGAAGAAGTCAACCTTATCTCTGACCCAAAGAATAGAATTAATCAGAGATCCTTTTACAGGCCATGGCACATATTATTCAAAGCCTCAGGCGACCACTATTGCAAGGGGATGCCTGAGTCTCCTTGGACACATGGTGGCCTGCACATACGTATTCAGGCATGCCAGAATGAGACTGAGACCCCTCCAAGCATGGCTTGCCCAGATATATCGCCTGAGGTGTGACAGGCCGGGCTCAGTAGTGATGGTGCCACAACACAAACTTGAGTCCCTACATTGGTGGTTCAACCCCTAGATGGTATGTGAATGTGTCCCCTTCAACAGCCCACTGCCCTCTTTGTCCCTGGTAATGGATGCATCAGATCTGGGTCAGGAGGCACATTTGGGAGATCTTCGAACACAGGGCGCTCGTGGTTGCAGGACGAGCTCTCCCTTCATATCAATATCGGGGAGCTCAGAGTAGTGCGACTGGCATGCCAAACTTTCCAATCCCGCTGCAAGGCCAGAGCATGACAGTGATGATGGACAACACCACGGCTATGTTTTACATCAACAAACAGGGAGAAGCCTGTTCCACACCCCCTATGTCGAGAAGCCCTCCAACTATGGGAGTTCTGCATAGTCCACTCCATTCACCTGGGGACATCCTGTCTCCCAGGAGCGCAGAATTGAGCTAGTGGATCACCTCAGCAGATCATTCTGCAACCACAAATGCTCTGTCTGTCAAGATGTTCTTCCACCCATCTTCCAAAGGTGAGGATTTCCCCAGGTCAACCTATTTGCCACCCGGAGCAACAGAAAGTGCCCAGTATTCTGCTCCTTCCAGAAACACAGCCCGGGTTCAATCATGGATGTGTTTCTGCTACCCTGGGGAGACTCTCACGTATGCCTTCCCACTTGTACACAAGGTGTTGTTCAAGATCCGCAGGGACAAAGTGGAGGTGATTCTGCTGGCCCCAGCATGGCTCTGTCAACACTGGTACACTACGCTTCTGGAGCTCTCAATGAACACCCAGATGGGGCAGAGTGATAGCACGAATCTGATCATTCAGGACCACGGCCGCCTCCAATCCCTCCACTTCGTAGCCTGGAAGCTTCATGATTAAACCTCATGGAGCTCCTATCCTCAGAGCTGGTAAGGAGGTTCTACTCGGAAGCAGGAAACCATCCACCAGAGCTACATATCTAGCAAGTGGAAGAGATTGACTTGCTGGTGTGCCCAGCAACACACACCTCCACTCCAGGTGTCTATAGCAGTCATCATGGAATACCTTCTGCATCTCAAACAGCAGGGCCTCGCAGCATCGTCCATCAAGGTGTACCTTGCTGCTATCTCAGCCTTCCACCTGGGAGTGTTTGGTTGCTCTGTGTTTGCTAACCCCATGGTAGGACATTTCCTCAAGGGCTTGCAATGCCTATAGCCACAGATTAGGTAACCGGTTCCTCCGTGGGACCTTAACCTAGTCCTCCCTAGTCTCATGGGGGCCCCTTTTGAACCACTGGCAACTTGCTCCCTGCTCTATTTGTCGTGGAAGGTGTCCTTCCTGGTAGCCATCAGATCAGCCAGGAGGGCATCCGAATTAAAGGCTCTGACATCTGGCCCACCCTACACAGTCTTTTACAAGGACAAGGTGCAGCTCAGGCTTCACCCAGCCTTCCTTCCCAAAGTAGTGTCACAATTCCACAATGGTCAAGACATTTTTCTGCCCATTTTCTATCCTAAGCTGCACACCGGTACCCAAGAGCAGAGGCTGCACTTACGGGATGTTCGGAGAGTGCTAGCATTCTACATCGAGCGCATGGAACCATTTGGGAAGTCAAGCCAACTGTTCGTGGCAGTAGCAGACCAGATGAAAAGACTCTCAGTCTCATCTCAAAGAATATCTTCCTGGATCCCATCCTGCATCTGCACATGTTATGAGTTAGCTAAGCTTCCAGTCCCAACTCTTACTGCACATTCCACAAGGGCACAAGCCTCGTCAGCTGCATTCCTGGCCCAGATCCTGATACCAAGAGATCTGCAAGGCAGCAACTTGGTCATCGGTGCATACGTTTACCTCTCACTATGCTATCACCCAACATGCCAGAGATAATCAGCAGGGCTGTGCTCCAGTCATCGATTCCTGAACTCAGACCTGACTTCCGGGGTACAGCTTGGGAGTCACCTGATTGGAATCAACTTGAAGAAGCACTTGAAGAAAAACGATTACTCATCTTCTCATAACTTTTTTCTTTGAGGTGTGGTTTTCACATCCATTTCAATACCCACCTTGTTCCCCTCTGTTGGAGTAGCTGGCAAGAAGGAACTGAAGGGGATTTGGGTTGGCTGGGTCATATATTAATCACCGTGATGGCGCCACTCCAGGGGACTCCACAGCCGACCCAAAGGGAGCTGCTAAGGGAAAACTTTCCAACAACCATACACGTGGCGCGTGCACACACCTGATTGGAATTGACATGAACAACACATCTCTAATAACGGTTATGAGAAGGTGAGTAACCGTTTTAATTAAATTATAAGTTAATACCATGGGTCTTTGAATTACCAGTTTGCATATGCCTCATGCTTTCTTTGACATAATTTGCTGCAGATGAAACAGTTAGTACCCATCATTTATTCAGTTCATATGCCATATCAGAATACGTCATCTGTAATTTTTAAAGTATATCTTTAAAAAAAAAAAAAAAAAAAGTCTCCTGTAAGCTAAAGACTCCTATAAACCTTCATAAAGGTTTACTGATAGGTACCTTTTGTCTAATACTGACAAGCAGGGAGGATCTTGGTAGTTTTTAAATGCATATAATTTAAAATTATGTGATCATTAAACCAAAGTGGATGAAGGCTAGGATGGCATTCTAGTAAATGAGAATGGAAGGAGAGAAAGGTGTTGAAGAATTCTGGCCTTTTTTTTAATGTGAGGATCGTATAACTAATTGCCAGTTGTTCACTTTATTTTGGTGCCCCTGAGTAATTTCCCCTTCTTTGAGTAGTGTGCGTATGGGTGTTCCACTGTAGGAGAGTGTGTGTGTGTCCCTGCGTTGTTGATCAAACTTCCTTAGGAGTCGATTCTGCCTGCACATGCGCTGGTCCTCGCCTGCCAAGAGGCTAGCCAGCATGTGCAGACAACCCTCCTCAGTTTCTTTCAACCGCCCCGGCTAGAGATGGAGCTAGAGCTGTTTGCAGATCATTAACTCTGTGATAAAGCCTCTGTCCCAAATCTGGACCTTAGCATCCAAAATTTGGGGGCTTAACATGAAACTCCCCACAAGCTTATACCCAGCTTGGTTCTGATCTCGCTGCCACCAACCAGGAATCAGTGCCTGGTACACTGAAGCCCCCCAAAATCGTCCCTGGGGGACCCCCCAAGACCCAGAACCCCTGGGTCTCCTATCTCAAACGGGAAAACAAGTTCCTCCCCCTTGTCTCCTCGTTATCTGATCCCCAGCTTCCCTCCCTGGGTGAGCCTGGGCGATGCAGTACTTAACTCCTTGAATACAAAACAAAGAGGCCAATCAACCTCTCCCTAAGGCGATGCATTCAAACCTAGTAAAGCTAACATAAAGAGATTTTCCACCCCCCCTTTCCTGTAGCCTAACCAGAGAAAAACCAAAAACCTCAACCAGGTTTTAAAAAGAAACTTTATATAAAAAGAAAGAAAATACAGAAAAATATAACCCACTGCATTAAGATGTCAATTACAGGCTCTTGCTTATAAGAATTAGGAATACACAGTCTGATTCAAAAAATAGCCAATTTAAACCAGTCCAGCAATTACACCCATGTAAATACAAACCAAAGCACATAACAGCCTATTGCTTGGTTTCCTTTGTACTCACACTTGATAGTAGAATATTAGAAAGAAGATTGGAGTTAGCAGAAAAGCTGTTTCAATCCATAGCCGGGAGAAACAAAAAACCCCTCCCAGACTTTAAAAAAAATCCAGTTCTCTGATTGGTCCTCTGGTCAGGTGCTTGATTTCCCCCTGTCCACCCCTCACAGGTAAAAGAAAATTAACCCTTACCTATCTACTTATGACAAACTCCCTTTAGATTTGCTAATTTTAGCTTCCCTTTGTTTATATTTTATTGGGCTGTGCCTAAAAAAATTAAGAAGAAAGGTTTGCCTTCTGCCAACCCTGACGGCAGGGGCATAGGCGCCAACTCCGTGGGTGCTCTGGGGCTGAAGAACCTATGGAAAAAAACTGGTGGATGCTCAGCACCCACCAGCAGCTCCCCGCCCCATCCCCCACTCCAGCTTGCCTCCATCTCATCTGCGCGCACGCCACAGGGTCTTGCTTCTCCTCCCTCCTTCCCTCCCAGCGCTTGCACCATGAAACAGCTGATTTGCGGGGCAGGGAGGGTGGGGGGAGGAGCGGGAACGTGGCGTGCTGGGGGACGAGGCGGGGCCAGGGCGGGGATTTGGGGAAGGGATCCAGTAGGGGCAGGGAGGGGGCAGAGTTAGGACGGGGACTCTGAGAATGGGGTTGGAATGTGAGTGGGGCTGGGGCGGGGGGGGCAGCGGCTCTGGAGAAAGTTGGCGCCTATGGGCAGGGGTACTTCAAAAAGTTCCTCAGTTGAGGGAGGAGGGGAGCACATTCCACAAAAGTGTGGCTTGTGCCAAGAACTGAAGCCCAGGTCCAGGAAAGACAGAGCAGTAAGGCTCAAACTCCTGCTCATGGAGTTGGCCCTTCAACAGCCAGAGTCCTGGTAGGAACTCTCACTGCAGCTTTCTACTTTGAAGGGAGGTGAGCCCAGATAGACGAGACAAGACAGTCACACAAGACCACTAAGAGAAGATCTGTGACTCCCCATAGCAAGCCCCAATCAAGCCAAAAACAATCCGTGGTTCCATCAATATCATTGATACCAACGGCTCTGAAGCCGCCTAAAACTGGTACCCAGGGTATGCATGGTTCTGAGGTGACAGAACAAGTTGGACTGCCCAAAGATCCAATGGGAGGACTGTGAACTGACAGCATCATCCAGTCCCCAAATTTTGGCCAGACGTTGCCTCCAGTTCTTGGGGCACATGGGCGTGGGCACATTGGTTATTGTTCATGCCAGACTACACGAGATGTCTCCAAGCATGGTTTGGTTCACTTTACAGGCCGAACAGAGACAACATAAGCAAACTTCTGTCTGTACCCACCAGAGTCAAGCAATCCATAGACTGATAGAAGGACCCAGTAAATGTCTGTATAGGAATCCAATTTGTTCAGTCTCCCCCATCTCTACTCCTGCCCCCCGATGCATCCCTCTTAGGATGGAGCGTGCATCTCAATGGTCACACAATACAGGGCGAATGGTCTCCAGCAGAGGCATGCCTCCACATCAACCTGCTCAAACTCAGAGCAGTCAGAAACGCGTGTGCTCACTTCCTCATGGACTATATGGCCTGCATGTGTTACATAAACTGACAGGAGGCACCAGGTCTCATTCCCTGTGCGTAGAGGCATTAAAACTATGGAACTGAGATTTCTCCCATAATATCTTAATATGAACAGCCTACCTACCAGGAGTAGACAATACAACGATGGACAGTCTCAGCCACAAATTCCTACACCGACCACAAATGAGAGAGAGATTTGGTGGTACTCTGACATATTCTGACAATTGGGGACATTGGTAATAGACCTGTTCGCTACTTACTGGAACAAGAAATGTCCACAATATTGCTCCAGAGTGGGGATTGGACAACAGTCTGAGATACTCTCCTCCTCCCATGGGACAAGGGCCTTCTTTATGCCTATCCCCCATTCCTTCTGTTACTGAAAATCCTTTTGAAAGTGAAAAGAGAAAAAGCAAACATACTGATTTCTCCCACATGGTCCAGACAGAGATGGTACCCTTACCTGCAACAGCTGGCATTATGTCCACTGATGACTCTTCCAGTCACTCCTCACCTCCTGTTGCAGAACAAGAAATGCGCTCTCCATCCCAACCTGTGGATTCTGTGCACCAGGTGTGAGCAGGATCCCAATATGGAAGTGGTTAGTAGTGGGGGGAGGCAGGTGTGGGCAGGGAGAGGTTTCTGTGTGGGCAGTCTGGGTGCAGGCAGCTCAGTGGGAGATCTGGATACACAGAGGCTTTTTTAGGGGAGTGGTTCTGGGTTCAGGGGCAATGGGAGTCTGCAGGGGATCCAGATGAATGTGGTTGGGGCTTAGCGAGGGGGTCTGGGTGTGGGGAGATGGGGCTCAGCGGGGAGGTCTGGGGAGCTTGGGAGCGGGTCTGAGTGCTGGGGGAGTGGGGCTTGATGGAGTGGGGGTCCTGGTGAAGCTGGTTGGGGCTCAGTGGGGTAGAGGTCTGGGGTAGGGGGCAGAGCTTGTCAGGGTGAGAGTCCAATGGGTTTGCTTAACAGGGGAGCCCTAGCTGCTGCTGAAGGGATGCTGCATGCTGGGCTCCTGCTTGCCTCCATGATTACCTTATCCCCTTTTCTTCCCCATCTCTTCCCCCACCCCCCATGTCTCCCCTCCCCTCCCTTTCCCTTCAGGGATGCTGGAATAGTTTATATAGTGGGGGTGCTGAGAGCCATTGAACCAAACTGTAAACCCTGTATATAATGAAAACCACTTGTAACTGTGCTTCAGTGGGTCATAACTGAGAGTGCCAAATTCAGGACACACTGCTGAGAAATAGGGCAAACACGACCCCAAACTGGTGGTTATTCTTCCATAAGATATACCAAACCAGCAACAAAAGTGAGAGTATGTCTACACTATGAAATTAGGTCAGTTATAGAATTTGGTTTTTAGAAATGGATTTTATACAGTCGATTGCGTATGTCCACACTAAGCACATTAATTCGGCAGAGCGTGTCCTCATTACTGTGGCTAGCGTCGATTTATGGAGTGGTGCAGTGTGGGTAGCTGTCGCACAGTTCCTGCAGTCTCCGCTGCCTATTGGAATTCTGGGATAAGCTCCGAATGCCTGATGGGGCAAAAACATTCATAGATTCATGGACTTTTGTCACGAATGGTTTTGGGTACATGTCATCAGTCGCTCATCCTTCCGTAAAAGCAATGACAGACAATCATTTTGCTTATTTTTTCCTGGATTACCTGTGCAGATGCCATATCACTGCAAGCATGGAGCCTGTTCAGCTCACTGTCACCGCTGCTGTTGTGGGCAAGTCTACTGTAGGGGCTGCTGTGATCCAAGTAGCCAATGCAATCACTGAGGTTTTGTTATCAAGGGTAGTGCCTCTGAGAAATGTGTGGGCCTTTTTAGATTTTAGGTGCATCATATTTCTGTCCTTTGTCGCTGGTGAAGAAGTCTTGCAGCCGTACATTCCAGTCCAGTCGGCACTGTAACACACCATAGCACTTCTGTGGTTGATGCATATAACGGCTGCAGGGGTCTTACTCTTTTGCCTTGGCTGAGGTTCCTTGCCCTACCTGGACCTCCAAGTATTTGACACAGAAGCACCTGCAGCAGCTCCTTGCCTTCACAACAGATGGTGCAGTAGGACTGCTAATCATCATCATCCACCATTTCTGCTGCAACTCTGCTCCCCAGTGACGAGCTCAGGGGATCCATATTGGTCCTCCTGGGTGCTGCTGGCAGTAGGACTGGTAACTGCCCTCGTCGGACATGTAGCTTGGCTGAGGGTTCTGGGAACATCTTCCCTGCCCAGCTCCTAGCAACCTCCAGGGCATGGTGTACGGCTCCTTCACTTCCCCTGCAGCTCTGCTCTCCTGCTCCCCAGCGACGAGCTTGGGGGATCTGTTCATGAAGCCTGGACAGTAGTAAGGAGCAGTTCAACTATAGGCTAAGCAAGTGCAGAATGGTGGTAGAATGTGCCTCTGGACATTTAAAAGCTCACTGGCGCTGTTGGTCAGACCTCAGTGCAACCAACATTCCCATTGTTATTGCTGCTTGCTGCGTCCTCCATAATATCTGTGAGAGTAAGGGAGAGACATTTATGACGAGGTGGGAGGTTGAGGCAAATCGCCTGGTGTCAGATTTTGAGCAGCCAGACCCCAGGGCGATTAGAAGAGCACAGCAAAGAGAGGCTTTGAAAACCAGTTTAATGATTGGCCAGGCTTCTGTGTGACAGTTGTGTGTGTTTCTCCTTGATGTAAACCCACCCCCTTTGTTGATTTTAATTCCCTGTAAGCCAGCCACCCCCCCTTTAAATAAAGTAACTATTGTTTTGAAACCATGCATTCTTTCTTTATTAATTTTTTTAAAAAAAGAGAACAGACAAGGTAGCTCAGCTGGGATGGGTGCAGAGGGAAAGACAAGGCCACATTGCTTATTGTAGCCATACTAAATATCAAACTGTTTGAATGACAGCCTTCTGCTGCTTGGGCCATCCTCTGGAGTAGAGTGGCTGGGTGCCCGGAGCGACCCCTCCTCCACCCTCACATTCCTTGGCATCTGGGTGAGGAGGCTATGGAACATGAGGAGGAGGGTAGGCAGTTATACAGTGGATGCAGCAGGGGTCTGTGCTCTTGCTGGCTTTCCTGCAGCTCCAACAGACACTTCATCATGTCCATTTGCTTCCCCAACAGATGCTTCATCATGTCTGTTTGCTCCCCCATTAGCCTCAGCATCGTGTCCTGCGTCCACTCTTCACACTCACTTAATTCTTTCCTGGCCTCTGCCACTGAATGCCTCCATGTATTAAGCTGTGCCCTATCAGTGTGGGAGGACTGCATGAGCTCGGAAAACATGTCATGGCGAGTGCGTTATTTTTTGCCTTCTAATCTGCGATAACCTCAGGGATGGAGATGATAGGGGGAGCATAGAAACATTCTGTGCACTACGATTCTGGGGGGACTGCATAGTCACAACTGTGCTGCTGAGTTCGCCATGCTGACCAAACAGGAAATGAAATTCAAAAGTTCCTGGGGCTTTTCCTGCATTGGAGTTCAAAGTGCTGTCCAGAGCGGTCACAAAGGAGCACTCTGGGATAGCTTCTGGAGGCCAATACTGTCGATTTGTGTCCACACTACCCCAAATTCGACCCAGAAAAGTCGATTTCAGTGCTACTCTCCTTGCTGGGGAGGAATACAGCAGTCGATTTTAAGAGCCCTTTAGGTCAAAGGAACAGGGTTGGTTATGTGGACACATTCATTTTTAAGTCGACCTAACATGGCTAAATTCGATCTAACCCCAAAGTGTAGACCAAGTCTAAACTTCTGTTTCACCACACTGGCTAACAAGAAAACTGCTTTTATGACTTCCTAGGCATTCCAGTTCTTATATCCCCACCAAAAACACTGGATTTTGAGATGAATGGTTCTTTAAAACCAGTCTCTTCAAATGTTCTTCTGATCCCAAAGGACCAGCCACATATGCAGATCAATCTATATACAAATTGGAGAATTGGGCCAAAAGAAATCTGGTGAGGTTCAGCAAAGACAAGTGCAGAGTCCTGCACTTAGTATGGAAGAACCTCATACACCGCTACAGGCTGGGGACCAACTGGCTAAGCAGCAGTACTGCAGAAAAGGACCTGGGGATTACAGTGGATGAGAAGCTGAATATGAGTCAGCAGTGTGCCCTTCTTGCCAAGAAGGCTAATGGCATATTGGGCTACATTAGTAGGAGCATTGCCAGCAGATCGAGGGAAGTGATTATTCCCCTCTATTCAGCACTGGTGAGGCCACATCTGGAGTATTGCGTCCAGTTTTGGTCCTCCCATTACAGAGGGGATGTGCACAAATTGGAGAGAGTCCAGTGGAGGGCAACGAAAATGATCAGGGGGCTGAGGCACATGACTTGCAAGAAGAGGCTGAGGGATCTGGGCTTGTTTAGTCTGCAGAAGAGAAGAGTGAGGGGGGATTTGATACCAATCTTCAACTACCTGAAGGGGGATTCTAAAGAGGATGAAGCTTGGCTGTTCTCAGTGGTGGCAGATGACAGAACAAGAATCAATGGTCTCAAGTTGCAGGGCGGGGAGGTCTAGATTGGATCTTAGGAAACACTATTTCACTAGGAGGGTGGTGAAGCACTGGAATGGGTTACCTAGGGAGATGGTGGAATCTTCATCCTTAGAGGCTTTGAAGGCCCAGCTTGACAGAGCCCTGGCTGGGATGATTTAGTTGGTGTTGGTCCTCCTTTGAGCAGGGGGTTGGACTAGATGACCTCCTGAGATCTCTTCCAACCCTAATCTTCTATGATGCTATAATTTAGATCTTACCCAACAGTCAAACTGATTGCCAGTCCTTTAGTTTCTAAAATCTAAAGGTTTATTCATAAAAAGAAAGGTGAGAGCTAAAATTGGTTAAAGGAATCAAATACATACAGTAATTGCAAAGTTCTTGGTTTAGGTTTGTAGTAGTGATGGAATAAACTGCTGGCTTGATAAGTCTCTGGTTGCTTCCAAATCATTGGAAGGTCCTCATCCATTGGTTAGAATGTTCCCATTAGTAGAAGTTCATAGTCCAGAGGCTTGAGCAGGAATGAGGCTGGAGCAGGATAGAGGCAAAATGGAGGTGTTTCCAGGGCCTTTTATATCTTCTGCCATGTGGAGTGAATCCCGTTTTTCTTACTGTGGAAAATTACAGTAACAAGATGGTGTTTGGAGTCACATGGGCAAGTTATATGTCCATGCATAATTTTGCATTGTCACAGCAGGAAATCATTACCTGTGCCAGGGGTAGGCGACCTATGGCACAAGTGCCGAAGGTGGCACACGAGCTGATTTTCAGTGTCACTCACGCTGCCCAGGTCCTGGCCATTGGTCCAGGGGGCTCTGCATTTTAATTTCATTTTAAATGAAGCTTCTTAAACATTTTTAAAACCTTGTTTACTTTATACAACAATAGTTTAGTTATATATTATAGACTTATAGAAAGAGACCTTCTAAAAACATTAAAATGTATTACTGGCACGCGAAACCATAAATTAGAGTGAATAAATGAAGACTCACCCATCACTTCTGGAAGGCTGCCGATCCCTGACCTGTACCCCAGACTGAAGGTTTACAGGACAGTCCATTCAGTGTAGATGGGTTTCTCCCATGGTCCATTGTCAGTTAAGTGTTTCTTGATGACCCACTTAATTTGAATAGTCCCTCCAAGATGTGCAGGCTAAATACCTTGTGGATGTTACCCCAGGAGCAAACATTTGAAATCCAGGTATAGAGCTAATTCTTGTAACTTCAAATACAAAAATATGTGCATACAGATAGCATAATCATAACCAGCAAATCATAACCTTTTCATAGACATCTTACATGCCACATTTTGTACAAGGTTTGTTGCAAATATGTAACAGTGGTTGCAATAGTTATCTATATGGTCATATTTTAGTCAGATAACATCATACCACTTCAAGCCAGAGGGGCAGGAGAGGGGGTGAGTCTAGTTTAGGCCCAACATTTAGATATACCATAGATCCAGCACCTATGCCTCACTCCCACATTCCCCTCCCCCTTCCCTATTCCACCCCCTCTTGCTTCTCCACTGCCTCTTCCCCATAGCTCCTCACCCCCACTCCCTCATTCCCCCCCCCTCCTTACCCAGTCCTACACAGGCACTCACTGTTGCACAAAAAACAAGAAGGCTCTCCCTACAAAGAAGGGGAGCATGACTGGCATTAGGATCCAGGAGGCAGCATTCAACTGCAGAGTCAGCAGAACCAAAATGCAGCCTCCTTCAGCTGGGCAGCTCTGCACTTGCAGAATTGAGCAGGGGTGGGTGGGGAGGGCAGTGGCGCATAACCCCATGTGTCCTCTTATGCCTTGCCTCTGTTCGGGGAGGCAGGCCCCCCCAAACTGTGCCTGTGGTCGTCTCCTCTCCCACATCCTCCTGCAGGTGCAGCTTCCCTTCCATTTTCTGCAAGGAAGCACGGGAATTCTGTGGGCGGGGAAGGGCGGTTCCTGTGGTCGCACAGTCCACAGAATTTCCCCAGGAGTAGTGAAGTTGGTAAATTCCAACACGTGCTTTATAGGTACTGTAAAACACCACATCAAGTTTAAACTGTCAATAATAAAGTAATGTGTATGCGCACACAACAGCCACATGTTCATGACCACTTAACAGTTCCATCCCTCACTTAGCAAACTTCCTAGTTTTGTTCCTTCCCCTTTCCATTTACATATTCATCACTGTTTAGAGAGAATTTGTCAATTTTTTGGTTAAGTATTGTAGATTTCCCTGCAGATTTTTTGTTTACTTTGAGAATAAATTTAACTTTGTTTCTTTTATTTTCCCTTGCTGACTTCTGAGAAGTGAGTGCAAAAGTCGGAATATGGATTCTGTTGGTTTAGAAATTCAGCAATTCTTTTAGAAGTGATGCAAGTCATTTGTATTTAGTAGCTACCAAAGTAAGGAATCAAGTCTACCACAACTACACCTCTACCTGGTACAACGTGACCTGATATAACACAGGTTTGCATACAACATGGTAAAGCTCTGATACGCTGCTCTGAGCAGCGTGCTAAGGGTGGGCTGAGGAGTTGGATAAGGGTCAGAGGGTCAGGGGCTCTCCCTCAGGGTCTAGGAGGCAGGAGCTGTGGGGAGGGGCAGTTTTGGGGGCCCTGCAGTCCCAGAGTGGCCCAGGGGATTAGCAGGAGGCCGAGAGCAGCCCGCTCCACTTCCCTCGCCCTGGGGAGGAGGTTTGGGGAAAGGGATTCCACACACACCCCCCCCCGCACATTCACCGGCAGCGGCGGAAGCAGAGCAGCCCGGCCCCAGCCTGCGGCGCT
Source organism: Chelonoidis abingdonii (assembly GCF_003597395.2). Lineage (NCBI taxonomy): Eukaryota > Metazoa > Chordata > Testudines > Testudinidae > Chelonoidis > Chelonoidis abingdonii. The sequence continues at coordinate 3,526,825 of NC_133785.1, read as the reverse complement.
CTGCTTCCTGCCTCAGGTGAGTACGGGGGACATCTTTCCCCAACCTCCCCGCACTCACTGGCGTTGGGAAGTGGAGCGCCGCGTCTGGGAGGTGGCGGAGTGGAGTGGGTTGAGGCCACGTTGCTCTGCTTCCCACCACTGCCAGTGAGTGCCTATCAGGGGGCGGGGGGCATGGATAGTGGTCAGAGCAGTCAGGGGACAGGGAGCAGGGGGATTGGGTAGGGGGCGGGGTCCTGGGGGTGATTAGAAACGGGTCTCTGGAGGGGGCAGTCAGGGAACAAGGAACTGGCGGGAGGGGAGAGCAAAGTAAGTTCAGTGTAACGCGGTCTCACCTATAACGCGGTGAGATTTTTTGTCTCCCAAGGACTGCGTTATATCCGGGTAGAGGTGTACTTGAGGAGAACATCAGGAGGGAGAAAGCAACATCTTGAAAGCTTCCATGTTTGACTAAATACATAGTGGTAAAACCTTCTGTCACCTATTTTCCTTCCTCCTTTATCACTTTTCTCTCCCACCCCCTTTTTTCTACTTTTATATCTATATTAAGGGTGGCATTTTCCGCACAGAAATGGGAATAGATTTAGGAGCAAGAGTGGATAAATGTTATGATAAAAGGGCTCCATTGTGAAGCCATATTATAGTGATAGTATAATGGATGCCTGTTTTTAGTAGTGTGTGTGAGAGAGGAAGGCAGAGGAAAAAGGGGGTTAGTTGGAGGCTGTGAAAGCCTCCATTAGAATTCTTTTCAAAAAAACTCTGATAGGAAGATATTGGTAGATAGTGCTGCAGTACTGTAGCTAATTAAAAAAATACACAAGTTAAGTAGAGTTGTTCAGCCAACAAATGGATTACTTTTCTTGTGTTGTATCCATGGGCGGCGGGTAGCATAGGCAGGGGTAGGCTGTGCCTTCCCAAACAGCCCTGCATTGCCCTACCCATGCTCTGGCCCCAACCCAGGCCCCCTCCTTCAGTTCCCAGAGTGATTTGCCTTGGGGGCTGGCTGGCTGGCCTGCTTCCTACAGGGCGGCTGGGGCCGTGCTCCCTGGAGCACTGGGGCTGGCCGCCCGCCTGGTCACCCGCCTGGCCGCCAAGAGCACTGGAGCTGGGAACACTGTTGCCTGGCTGCCCAGAGCAGCAGGTTGGGAGCACTGCCGCCTGGAGCAGAGCACTGCTGCCTGGAGCACAGGGGCTGGGAGCGCTGCTGGCCAGAGCATCTGGGGGCAGATGGGGAGGGAGGCAGGGCCTTAGGTACAAGGGGAGGATCTGGGGACTAGCTTCCCCCAAAAGCTGGGTCACCAACCACCCGTGGTTGTATCCCTTTCCCTCTCTTTTATTTCTTTCTTTCTAGATTGAAGGCTCCTCAGACCAGCGAGAGAGTTCATATATAGCACTTAGCAGAATGGAGCCCCAATCCCAGGTGGGGCCTCTGGTCTCTGCAATAATACAAATAATGACGATGATTTAAAATAACATACAGAACATGAAAAATACTATTAATATCCATTTCTGTGTATGGAACACCTGCTGGGTAGCTAAAAGGGACTTTTCCTCAAAGAACCCGTCAGAACTTTTGGAGATTAATCTTTTTCTAAAGGCAAGAAAGACTATCTTGGAAAATCATTAATTTGCCATTATAATTGCAGATAAACTTGTGCGTGTTAGGGCTTTGTTTAATGTAGGTGGTTTGGCAATGTTAAATAGGAGTAACCTTAAAATTGTGTGAGATGCTATAAACAGGCCTATCATCAAGCAGGTCCTTAAGTTTACTTATGTACAGATTAGTCCAGCCAGCTTCCCTGCAGTTCTGTTTGGCAAGGAGATTACAACCATTCTCACCCTCATGAGGCCCTGCCAATACAAGATTATTCCCTCCAGCTGTATTCTAAAGTGCAATGTCCACTCTAATGTTAAATGAGTGTAACTTTCACTACTTCCCTGGAGGGACTGATGGTCCCTGCTTTAAAAATTTCTCCTTACATTCATTTGCTCAGCTTCATACCATTATTGTTGTACTTTATTAAATCATATTTCTCTTCCTCTTTGTAATATAATTATAAAGAGCTGACACTGGATACCAGTCCTCCCATACATAAACTAAATTGCTGCTTAACTTTGGTCTTTGTTTATATTCCTGCAGCAGGTGTGGAATCCAAAGCAAGTGCTCACATTCAAGTTAATTTGAATTCACTTTTCAAGTAATACTTTGCAATATGCTGTATCAAATGGTTAAAGAACTGATGCACTATTACTCTTCCTTTGCCATTAACTGTAATTTAAACATTAAAATCATGGTTTATTCTGCTGTTCTCTAAACATTAATTTTGAGGGAATGAAAGTGTAATTCTATTAATTTAATAATTTTTCTGTACTAAAACTGGGAAGAGAGAAGAGAAATGAGAATTTGGGTTTCTGTTGAATACAGTGGATACAGTGCTTGAAACAAAGTGCTGAGGATGCAGTTCTCCCCAGATAGCTCTTATTTAGAAAAATAACTTAATTGGTTCCCCCTAGATTAATAACTATGCTGTTTATACCTTCAGATTTCTGTATGTTGTAGAGTGGCCTTTGTTTAATATCACACATGTGATCCCATCAGCCGGTTACTAGCCATTTAATAATGAAAAACCCTTTTCAAGTAGTTGGAGAAATGATTGATACCATCTCCACCAAATGAATTGTATGAAAATACAAAAGTCTGTTTTGTCTGTGGACTTCCCGGTGTACAAATTACCAAGATGTATTGTGCAGAAATTTCAGAATTTTTAACTGTAGAGGTGATAATGCTGCTCTGAAAGACTGTTAGTGTTGTTGGTAACCTTTATGTTAAATGTATTTGCAGGAGATGTAGCAGTGAAGATACTAAAGGTTGTAAATCCAACCCCAGAACAGTTTCAGGCCTTCAGAAATGAAGTGGCTGTATTAAGGTAAGCTGATGACATGGATTTGCATAATTTTGCATTTACTAATTTTAACGCATTTTTGACCCTTCCAAAAGTGAATGTCACAGGTTGAATGAATTTTCTGTATAGTAAGTGGTGCAGTGTTTCCTTCTATGGACTGTAAATTTACTGTCTTTCAGTGCCACCTTATCACAGGTGCTGGATAATAGAGGTACTGATCAGTTTTGAGACCTTTATAATTTTTAATTCCTCATTCATTATCCGTTGAACTCTTTTTTTCCTAAGCTAAATAGTATTAACATTTGTAATCCCTTGTCATATATGAATCTTGCTATAATTTTGCTGCCATTCTCTGGAACTCTTGAATCTCATCACCTTTAGGTAAGGTGATGGATACTGGACAGAATATTTGAGCTTAAGGTGTGCCTTTTTATTATAACATCATAGTATTTTCTGTACTTTTAAAATCCATTCCCTAGTCAACTCAGAAAACCTCTTTGCTTTAATTACTGCCTATGCAATGTCCAATCATTAAGAGCTATTTTATGTGTATGGGAATAGCTTTTTTGGCCTCCATTTAATTATTTTACACTACACAAGTTAAATTTATCATCGTGCTGCATAATGCTCCACTGTATTTAAATCTGTCATTTTTTCATGTCTCCATAGTCTTTTATGTGAACCAGAACAATTTAATGTCATTTGCAAACTGCAGCTTGACCTTTTGATACCATTTCAATTAACTTTTTCAAAGTACTTTAACATAGAAGAGAGGGATAACTTGCCTTTGCGGAAGCTCTGGTAGTTTGATTCTGTCATGTTATACTTAAGTATTATATTAGTCTGTCTTTACTTGGACTCTGAAATAACTTTCAAGAAGCTAAGAAGAAACATTTTAAAGTTAATAATTGGTTGGTTTTTTAAAAAAAACATGCCTCCTAACTTTCCTGTTTTTAAGAAGTAACTGTGATATGTTGTTTTCTAAAAATAACATTTTGCACACATACATCCACATGTTCCTCTAATAATTTTGTTAAACTGTAGATCTAAATACTTTGATGTCTCCTTAGCCAAGAATACATTTCAGGGAACTTTTACAAATGTTTAAAAGAAGATGTTTTGTTCTTTTCCTTTCCACTTCTTCCATTAGGAAGACCCGGCATGTTAATATTTTGCTGTTCATGGGCTACATGACTAAAGACAATCTGGCTATAGTTACGCAGTGGTGCGAAGGAAGCAGTCTATATAAGCACCTGCATGTACAAGAGACCAAGTTCCAAATGTTCCAGCTCATTGATATTGCCCGACAGACAGCGCAAGGAATGGAGTGAGTAGGATTAGAAATTGTCTATTCTGGTCTGCCGATCTTCTTCAGGAGCAACTAATACATACAAGAAACACTGTCCTAATGTATAATATATATTAACATGGTACCAAACCCTCAAAGAGTACAGTAGAACCTCAGACTTACGAACAGTTCGGGAATGGAGGTTGTTCGTAACTCTGAACAAAACATTATGGTGGTTCTTTCAAAAGTTTTCAGCTGAACATTGACTTAATACAGATTTGAAACTTTACTGTGTAGAAGAAAAATGCTGCTTTCCCTTTATTTTTATTTTTTAGTAATTTACATTTAACACAGTACTGTACTGTATTTGCTCTTTTTTTGGGTCGCTGCTGCTTGATTGTGTACTTCCGGTTCCAAATGAGGGGTGTGTGGTTGACTGATCAGTTCCTAACTTTGAGGCTCTACTGTATACAAATTATTAGGGAAGATACTGTTTATTGGGGACTGAAAGTCTGAATAACATTTCTGAAACTTTAATGTTTCAGAGCTTTTTAAAAATACAATTAAAAATCCTTCTGGTCATGTCATTTTAAAATGTAAATTTTTTATTATTCACAAAATTGGAGAAAAATAGTATGTGATCATGTAATCAAAGACACTATCCTAATGCATATGCACAAGACAATTGAATTAAGGTTGCATGGGAAATCTTAATTCTGGTATTTCCTAATGTTTGAGTGCCCGATTCTGCAAATTTAATATTTTTCTAATGTAAGGGTTTTTTTGTAATTTCCAAGGCTTTTAAAAAAGTGAACTGAAAAAATAAAGTCCACCATGTGGCATTATATTGATACGCATGCATATTCCCAGCTGCGGTGGAACTTTTAGATCTACCGCTCAGACCTCTGCCACTTGAGCTAATGGAGTAACTAGTAGCAGTAATGGGTTATTTTCTATGTGCACCAGCACAAGAGGAGGTGGAGCATAGGCTTTGCCATGGAGTTGCAGAGATATTTGCTGGCACCAAAGGAAATTGTTTCTAGTAGTCAGAGACTCCTCTACCCCATCCCCTCAAGCTTGTGGCTGTCCTGTCTCTGTCCCACTCCGGTCCATTCTGTTTGCCTAACCAGTCCACACTTCTCATGCTTCTCGTCCCAGTATGCTTACCCAGCCAGTCCTAGTCTCCTTGTGTGGGTTTTTCAAAAATCAAATCCATTTTTATATGTAGAGAAAAGTATATTAAACTAGTAACCCTTTATGTAATAAAAATTAACAAGTTAATTTGATTTTAAAAACAAAGTGAAGTATATTTTCATTTTTTGCTAGGCATATACTTGTAAATTTTGGCTCAGAATAAATTTTAAAACCAAATTGTAAGGAACTAAAATAAAATAGAAAAGCCCTGCAGTTTTTTATATATTTACAGTGGTGCCAGTATGCCTTTATAATTATCTGTCAGCACAGATTGCAGGAAGACTACTAAGTCTAAAAATTCTTGACAATGCTACATGAGATTTAGATAATCTTTTCTTTCTTGCTCTTAAATCTGAGACACAAGATAACACTGTCATACAGCCTTTCAGAGATGGGGGCAGTTCAAATATTGCACACATCGCTAATTACAAATCTACTGAAAATGTTTGTTTTGCTTCCCAGAGAAGAAGCTAGAAGATATAGTTTAACCTTTAGTTTATCGGCAGACAATTTTAAGCTGATTTCAACCTCTCTAGTGTAATTTTGGGTTGATGTAGGTTAATAGAATGCAATATTAGGTAAAGATAATTTTACATTAGTGGTGAGTTGCATTCCTTTCTATGGCTGTTCTAAAAGAAAAGATTCTGACCAATTCATGTGGAAAGGAATGACACAGTTCTTATAGTATTTTCTCATTATTGAAGGCAAATGTTGATACATAAACAGCAAATGGAGCATAAGCATAAAAATAGCTTTATGAAGGACCTACAAAAATGATGGTTATTTTCTCTTTTTAGTCTTGTGGACTGGTAAAATTAAATACACGCTATCAAGCCAAAGGGCAGTTAGCACCAAGTTTTAAGTTTAGAACAAGTTGAACTATGGCTCTAAAACACTTAGTGGTAAAAATTTATAATTTATTCAGGTAGCTTTTGTAAAAAATTTTATTTAGACTTATTTTGGTTTGCCAAATTAGTGTGTATGTATAAATAAATAAATAACAATGGATATATTTTTAAAAACATTTTTTTTCTTTTCACAGCTATTTACATGCAAAGAATATCATCCACAGAGACATGAAATCAAATAGTATCCTTTCTCTAATTAGTCAAATTTCCTTTAACTGTTTAAATTGGTATCAGACTGACTGAATATAAATACTGTGAAGGTCGTTCTGTGAAGTTGAAACATCCTAGTTAAAATTACAACAATTTAAAAACAAAACAAAACCGTTCTCTTTAGTGATCAAAAGGAAGTCCTTCCCCAGCCAGGTAAAGATGTGTGGAATATATATTTATACACTTACTCTTTCTTACCTGTGTTCATATGCAATTTTGGGATGCAAACCTGACCTATTTTAATCTAATTGACTGACTTCCAATATATCCCCAGCTTCAAAAGATTATTTAGGACAGAAATTAGACTCTTCTTTTGATTACTTTCATATGGGATTAGATGACCAAACACACAAAAAGGATGGAAACTTTTGGTGGAAACTGAGCCAAAAATCTTCTTGATTCTAAAATTGGGAAGGGAAAATGTGTAATGAACTTGACTAATATGTTCCTAGCAGCATACCTATTGAATAATTCATACTGAATAAAGATTCTGCAGTTTCCTTTTGCATGTCACTTATTTTCTTGATATGTGAGGCTTGTGTGTAGGTTATTTTAAAAAAAAGTCTGTTCTAGGAGCTCAGCTTATGAACTGAATATATGGCAAATCTCTGGTTTATGAACTTTAGGCAAGTCTCTGGCTTTGAAACTGCCAAGCAGAATGTTGACTGAAATTGGCCATATAATAAACTGAAACTTGCCTCAGCAGAATGTGTGTGTGTGGCGGGAGGACTGTTTTCCTAAGGGGCAGAATTTCTACAAAAATAACTTCAGTTGTTCGGTAAACAAATGAGTATTCATGTTTTCAATGAGGAGGAAAGACTAATCATTTTAAGTGTAAAATTGCTGTTGATACATTTATAATCACAACTTTCTTTTATATCATAATTTATTTCAGTCTGCTTTTCCCCTCAAGTTCACTAGATAGCATAAGAAGAGTAAGGGATATCTCTTTGTGATACATCTATAGAATCTTTCAGAATATTAGATTTTTTTCAATTAATTCTTGAATTAGATTTTGAAATGTTTTTTTCTTCTGGAACAATACCACTACTAAAGGACATATTAGAGCTGCTAACGATGGGGGTATACTGTATAAGGCTTATATCCCATGCTACAAACTATAGAGCTCCCAAGTGAGTGACGTTCCTAAATTAATCCTCTTGTTGCACACCCCCAACAATGAGCACCAGATAGATAAATTTAATTTGGTTTCTGTTTCCAGTGATAAATGCTTCCACTTATTTTGAATTCTGCGATAAACGTTGAGCTTTATTAATCTACTTAGGTAATATACGCAGATACAGACAAAAACTGTTGTGAGAGTTATGATCTAAACTTAGCTATGGTGGAAGTGAAAGGCTCGTTACTCCAAGGGAAATTCTGTGGCACTGCGTGTGCATAATTAATAAGCCAAGCATTTTTTTGCACAGAAAAAAGCTTCTACTGGGAAGTTGCTGCAGTTCCACCTTTTGCACATCAGAGGGTGCTGTGGCACTAGAACAGAGCAGCTGTTGCCGGCCAGTTGGGGAAGAGAGAGAGCCTGCCTTCTTCACAATGCCTATCGGGCTAGATCAGGAGACAGGCTATGGGGAGACAGTCTGCCTGGGGCTGCTGCGGGGTCAGATGAGCTCATAAGGGCTACTTGGGGAGGACAGACAGAGGCAGGGGCTGAATGGGAGTGGAAGTGCAGGGCCATGGAGGGAGGGAGGTGCAGGGTCACATGGTGATGGGGGAGGGGTTACAGGGCCACATAGGGATGGGGGTGGCTGAGCGGGAGCACAGAGACACGTGGGGATGGGGGAGGGAGTGTCTGGGGGTGAAGGGACACGTGGACAAGGGGGTGCAAGGACACATGGGGGTGGGGGAGTGCGTGTCTGAGTGAAGGTGGAGGGACACGTGGACAGGGGCAGATGTCTGACTGAATAGGAGAGACTAGGGGTCAGTCATGGTCTGCATGGGGGAAGCTTCCTAACAATTCCTCCCTTCCCTGCCCCCCCCCCCCCCAAAATAACCAATAACCACCTGTTCCATACTTTTCCCACCCAAACCCAACAACCCTCCAAGTTCACACTCAGGCTCGTTCGCAGCAATTACTTCCCTCTCCCATAGCTTCTCTGTTACCCCTGACTCCCCCCAAGCCTTTGCACTGCTTCTAAGGGATGTGGGAAATATGGTATTGTAGTTTAAATGAAGTATTACTCCAAGTTCTGTATTAATATGAGTAGTAAGGAATCTGTTTGTCAAAAAAACATTTCCTTGAATCTTTTTTGTTGTCTGTATTGTTACAGACATACTTGCTGAAATAAATGACCAAAAATAATTGAAACAGGTGCGATTATATAGTGTTGTTTTGACAAATAAAATATGCAGAATTTTTCAGAATTTGAAAATATTGTCTGCAGAAATTTTAATTTTTTTGTTTCAGAATTCTTAATTTTTTGGTGCAGAATCCCCCCAGGAGTAGCTAGTACACTAAAAAATAATACTGAGCTGTCTCATAGTTATTCCAGCTTCTCTTCTAAAATATTTGCATTTTCCCTGAGTGTTAGCTATGTTAGTGTAGGTGTAATAAATATGAATAAAATGAAAGGGGAGTGATTTGGGATATTTATCACAAAACTAGGAAAATGTTTTTAACTACCACCTATTGAGGTCATGCATGAAGTGAATCAGATCAAATACAGAAACTGGGCAAAACTCTTTGCACGCTGACTGGTATATGAGAAAAAATAAACCATTTTGTAAAGGTGATGGAAAATCCAGTCTGATTTACACAAATTTTCTTCAGAAGTTCCTAAACAACCTTTTAGATATATTTCTTCATGAAGGCCTCACAGTGAAAATAGGAGATTTTGGTCTGGCAACAGTAAAATCCAGATGGAGTGGATCTCAGCAGGTGGAGCAGCCGTCTGGTTCAATCCTCTGGATGGTAAGAAAAATACTTGATGATTTTTTTAAATTCTGCCTCATTTGTGTGCAAATTCACATTGTTTTCTCAATGGGAGAATACTGTGATTCAAACTGTTTTGACAAAGTAATATTAAAATTCTTATTAATTATATTTTGCTTTGGTTAATTAATTAATTGCCTAGTCAAAGGTACTTTGTTGTTCCAAAGCATGTAAGTTTCTTTGGGTACTTGGATCTCCTTATCCATGGAGATGTGGGGGTACCATGTTTCCTTGTTTTCAGTGCTCACTTCTGAGAGTGGTTTACCAGCATAGAGCAATGCTGCTGTCAGTCCTGCAAGTGTCATTTTTTAAAGATGGTTTTGATAGGAAAGCAAAATATTTGCTTTACCTAAAGGTTTAAAAGTGTCAGAATTCTTTAGAACCTGTTTGGCATTTTGCTTGTATTGTACTTCAAAATAAATATATATTTTTGTAAATAATCCATTCTGGCACATCAGACTCCAGTAAGCTTCAGCCATTGCCATACAACACAAAAGTTAATTATTCTAATTTTTAGAAAATATGCTGATTATTAAAATTATTAATTTTTTGTTCCCTGGTGTGATGGTATTTTTTAAAATGTCAAGTGTTGCTGGATTAGTATTTTATTGTGTTTCTGTAAAGTCCCTGTAGGGATTTTGTTGACACTATTTTAAAAATATCATTTTAGGTGACTTTGAGCAAATGAGTGTCTTTACCTTTCAGTCAACTCGTAAGGAATATCCTGTGCTACTATATAGATAATTCTTTTTATAAAGCTACTCATGGGCAATCCCGGTTGCTAATATACATACTTCCATATTCTTGTAGTGTATATCCCTGCTGCATACATTCAATATAGTAGACTTGGCAGAGCATGAGAATTTTTTGTTTCCCCACGCAGCATCTGTGGAGTATTTGTTTTTACTTTTTATTAAATTGGAAATATTTTTTTCCGGAATCACTTGGAGGGAGTAACATGTATAACTTACTGTACCTTTGAAAGTGGGTCTCACTGTGGGGGAATAGTCACATGTGTCCTTCTTTGATGCTCTATTTACTACTTAAATGCATTTTGCTAATACATCTGTTTTAGTTTCCCCCATTTGATTTTGCAAAGAAGTTGTAAGGCGCTGTGTAAAGGATATGATATTGCCCCCAACACATGATGGGGATTTCATTACTGGATCGAACAGAGTGAAGTGAGAGAGGATGCGTGCTTATTAATATACACATCTTGAATAATAGCAAGAGAGAAATAGAAATAATAGTAAAGTTAATTTCTTTTCATCTACATATTCTGTCTCAAATATGAAATTACCTATTTACACAGTTCCTGTGTTTGGTTATATTGATCAGTTCACTTAATTCTGATTCATGGCTCTAGCCATTTTCTTATTGTTTCCAATGTTTGCTACTTGTATATACTGCTTTCCAACAAACTGAAACCAATAAATGATTTTTTTTTAAAAAGGAATTGCAATTCCTGTTAGCACTATGGACCAAAACTACCCTGGTGTCAATAGCTGATATATAAGAGGACACTTGTAGCATATATTGACAGAAGAGGGTATAATTAACACTATTTAGGAATCTCATGCTTCTATTAAGATTCCTGTCTGTAAAGCTGGGATATAGAATAGTAAGTGTTGTCTTTTTTCTTTTATACAAGCAAGCGTAACAATACCTTTATAAAGTGTTTCTCTACCATTAAATGCCAGTTCTGAGGAAATACAGACGAAGTATTAAATTTGAAACTTACAAGTAAGGAACAGAAATTAAGGCTTCCTTTCTATCCTTTTCACACCCTGTTGTTCATAGAAATTTCACCACACACACTGATGGTGCCCTTCTTTACCTAGGCATAATGCAACAAGTCATTATATCCCCACCCTTGCTTTTGTGGCTTGCATCAGCTGCTAAATGTTATTTGAGCATAGGATTTTGTTACCACTTTGGCATAATGCTTGCAGCATGTTCACTGCTTGCAATGGACTGGAAAAATTGGGACTCCTGTTGAAGATGGATGTAAGTTTACTTAAGTGTTATATAACTTTGTCCTTGGCTAATGGCTGAAGATGCAGTATCAGGCAGCTGGACATAGACTACTTTAAAACTGCATACTATATAATCATGCAATCCATATGTAACAAACAAAATGAATGTGAATTCAAATAACTGCAGTTTAGCCATGAAAAGCGTCATCTGCCTTTTGGCCCTGATCTTGCAATCCCCCTACTCATTCCAGCAGTCCTTACTCAAGAAAAAACACTCTACATTAATTCAGTGGCGGTACTTGTTTAAGAATTGATCATCTGAGTAACGCTTTGCAGAGTTGGGCCCTTACAGTCTAATGATTGCATAGTTTCATACTTCCTTAAACTTAGAAAACGTGCTATGGATTTTGTATTCAACTGTACAGTTTAGGTTTTTGTATGTTCTTGGTATATCTTGTGTATTTCAGTCAACCAAAACTGTAAGATTGTGAAGATAGAGAGTTCTTCCTTCCTGTAAGTAGTTTTTAATATGTAGAGTGCTGTATTGGTATCAAATTTACAAATAAAATATAAATTAATTTTACTAGACAGTTATTGCTCTGACATTGGAAAGCTCATGTGCTATGATTGTTCATTTTGAATGAGGATTTTCAGCTACATCACGACTTCAAGATAGCACAGTTTTGCCTTCTGTGAGATTATAGTCCAATACTTTATGGGTTGCTATATTTCAAGGTTCCTTGCAAAGCTGAACTCTTACTAGGCTATAATGTTTTGACAGTTAATTAACTCCTTTTCTGTCTTTTTTTTTTTTTTTTTTTTCTTCAATTCATGTCCAGGATTATCATGCCCTGTATTAATTTCAGTGCTAAATACGTATTGTCGTAGCATCAAAAACTTGACTAAAGAGGCCTAAAGAATTGGGTACTACAATGATGAGCACTATAGAAAACCAATAGAATATGACTGAACATTTAGGATTGACAATTTTGGGCAATTAGTTTTAACTTTAATGATTAAAGAACAAGGATTATATGAAGTTTTCTTTAGCATCTGGCATTCAGCTGATACCTGTTTTCTCATAAACATTTCAGTTTTTTTAAATCGATAGGTTTAAATTAGTTTTAGGAAATACAAACATTACACAAAAGAAAGGAGGAGTAAAGCTTTTATGAAGCATTGAATTTTTGGTACAATTTCCTGTTTGCTATTGTTTTAGATTATTTGTATACTTATCTTCCATAAACAAGTCTTAGCCAAGCATCCTTGTATTCTTAACAAACATTTCCTGGTTTTTCTCAGAACACAAATATAGAGTAACAATGAAGACTGCCAGCCCATATTAACACCAAGAGCATACGTTTAAAGTAACACTTGCATGTAGTCTAATACTAAAATTCAGGACTGTTAAAATATGTTAATTAAAATATTTAAAATTCAATACATAATCTTTGTTTGAGTTAAATTATTCCCATGCAGTGTGAATCTTTCTGCATTGTTTTAGAACATAATCTGGAAAATGATGCTGACCAATCTTTTTTCATTGTGAAAACTGAGTGAAGGTGTTTTTTAAAAAAAAGAATATAAATGATGAAAGTGAAATACTCTTTTAGAATGTTTCAAATTAATACTCTGAGGTGTTAGGTAAGAAACTTTATTGTATGTTTTTCAAATTCCTTTTTACCTGGTAATGGACATTTATAATTAAAGGACCACTGCAATTTTTATATTTAGTGCTCTTTAAGAACTCTGTTTGATTTGACATATTTGACATGTTGTTCCAGTGCAATTTATTTTGCTACGTTTCACTTTACAAAGGAAAGACGTAAAACTGAATTTCTAACACTGGCAAAAGTGAAACTTTAAGGCTGTTGTCTGAAATTTTCCTTTCAATTTGGCTTAGACTTTACATAACACCAACAAAGTAAATTTTCTAAACTTTCTTATAGGACTTAGAATAAATTCAAATATCTTTTCTGATAATTTTATGTCAGAATTGGTAAGTTATAGTCTGGCAAATTCTCAGCCAGGAATCATTACTTGCAACTCTCTTGCAGGAGCTAGAAAGGTTTCTGTTATGCATAAAGGGCCTGATTTAGGGTTCGATCCTGCTCCTGTTGATAGCAATGCAAGTGGGAACAAAGCCTTTACAGAGATTTTATTGTTGCTGTCATAACTACAATTTTCTGCTTAATTAGCACACTTTGTTCATTTACTCTGAAAGAAAAGAAAATTCTTGACTGTGATTTGAGTGGCAAAAGACCACTTATTTGAGTGGCAAAAGACTAAATGCTTCAGTTTCTGCCTATATATTCCAAATAACCCACAGTTAGAAATTGAAATAATACTTGATTGAAGGAACACTTGATTTTGAAAAAAAAAATTCTCTGCAACTGTAGAGGAATTCACAAGAATGAGTCTGGCTTCTCAGACTTTATGAAGTGGGGCCAAGATTTGGGCAGTTCCTAGTTCTTATTTTAGACTGTCTACAGATTCAGGAAGACAGCACTATATTGATGGATTTGGTTCACACTTGAAACATTATCTTTGTAACCATGAGGGGTAGAAACATGAAAGCTTAGGTTATTCAGCAATTTCTAGTAAGCCCTTGTTAGCAACTAACTCAGAGTGGGCAAATTTTCTGGCCTGATGGCCGCATCTGGAAATAGAAATTGTATGGCAGGTCATGAATGCTCACAAAATTGGGGTTGGGGTGTGTGAGGGGGTGAGGGCTCTGGTTGGGGGTGTGGGCTTTGGGGTGGGGCCAGAAATGAGGAGTTCGGGATGCAGGAGGGGGCTCTGGGCTGGGTGTTGGCAGAGTGAGGGCTCCATCTGGAGGTGTGGGCTCTGGGGTGGGGCTGGGGATGAGGGGTTTGGGGTACAGGAGTATGTTCTGGGCTGGGATCAAGGGGTTCAGAGGGCAGGAGTGGGATCGAGGGTTGTGATGCAGGGAGAGGCTCTGGGCAGAGCTTACCTCAAGCGGCTCCTGGAAGCAGTGGCATGTCCCTTCTCCGGCTCCTACGCAAAGTATGTTTCAGCAGCTGTACATGCTGTCCTGTCTGCAGGCATCGCCACTGCAGCTCCCATTGGCTGCGGTTTCAATGGGAGCTGCAGGGGCAGTGCTTGGAGTGGGGCAGCGTGCTGAGTGGTGGCCCCTGGCTGCCCCTACGCATATGGGCCGGAGGGGGCGCCATGCCACTGCTTCTGGTAGCATGTGGCATGGTCCCTGACCCTGCTTCCCAGCTGGAGCACCAGAGCAGGGCAAGCCTCAGACTCCGCTCCCCAGCGGGCACGCAAGGGTCAGATTAAAACGGCTGGCGGGCTGTATCCGACCATGGGCTGAAGTTTGCCAACCCCTGAACTAACTGTTGGCAAGTGAATTTGTCAGGCTCTGTTGAGAAAGCAAGTTATACAGATAAAGATGGTGCTACTTTTAGAGCATACAGCTTTTAATACTAAAGTATATTAGCCTTCAGATACTCTTTAAAGAACTTTTAGAATTAAACATAGGTATATGTAAATTTATATGACTTTCTGGATTTATTCACTAATTAATAACTTTGGGTATGACTACACTTGCAGCTGTACAGCGCTGGAAGTTAAACCTGTCTTCGTACAGCTGAGTAGGGAAAGTGCTGCAGTCTGTCCACACTGACAGCTGCCAGCACACTGTCATAGCCACATTTGCAGCATCTGCAGCGACATTGGGAGCGGTGCATTATGGGTAGCTATCCCAGTGTTCAAGTGGCTGCAACTTGTTTTTCAAAAGAGGGGGGTGGGGGTGGAGTGTGACAGGGAGCATGGGGGAGAGAGAGAGAGTGGATCTTTGGAGCCGACACTCTGTCAGCAGCTGCCTTGCAATTTCCAACCCCCTCCCCCGCCCCCTCTCACTCACTGAAAGCAAACAGACCAGATAAGCAACCTCCCCGAAAGGGACCCCCACTGCCTCCCTCCCGTGCGCCGTGCTGCTTCTCTCTTCAAGCCCTCTTCCTTCCCCTCTCTTCAAGCAAACACTAGCTGCGGGCGTTCCAAAGGGAGCCCCCTGCCTGCCTCTGCTCATTCACAGCAAACACTAGCTGTGTTTGTTTTTTTGATAACCAGCTTTGGGAGCCCAGAGTTCACAACAAAATAGAGAGGCATCACAACAAAACAGAGTAATCTTTAGTTAAAAGGATTATGGGAAGCTTCCGGAGGTCAGTTACAGCCTCCTAAGATTATTCCCTGTTTATACTGGCACCCAGCGCTGCAGCAGCAGCGCTATACTCTTTATTCCTCTCATGGAGGTGGAGTACAAGCAGCGCTGTAGCCAGGGAGATACACTGCTGTATGGTGCCTTGCCAGTGTGGACTGGGAGTAAATTACAGCGCAATAAAGCCACTAACAGCGCTGTAACTCTCAAGTGTAGCCAAGGTCTTCATAGTATTGCTAGCAAACCTGATGATGAAATGTTTTCCGCAGAGTAGAGGGCTGATTTCATCAAAATGGAGCATTGTATACTGGGTTTGGTAGCCTCCACTAGTCACACCTTATAATAAAGCTTGAGGGCAGTTGTGGCTTGCACTTTGATTGTCTCTGTCAAGATTCGTGAAATATCAGTATTCCTGTGGGGTTTTTTGGTTATACCAACATTTTTAAGGGGGAAAATTCATCTTTGGTGTAGATTAGGTGAGACCTGCCCTTACTTTGAGGAATATCGTTGTTTATATCAGTTCCTACAGTATTGGCCCTTTGTAGTAGCTGATATCCTCATGCATGTCAGTGATGTGACAGTTTTTTCTGTACAGTAATACATGTTTTGCCACTGCTACACACTGCATGGAACTTTGGAATCGGTCCCTGTTATGCAGCAGTTCTCAAACTGGGGGTCGGGACCCCTCAGGGGGTCACAAGCTGTCAGCCTCCACCCCAAACCCCGCTTTGCCTCCAGCATTTATAATGGTGTTAAATATATAAACAGTGTTTTTAATTTATAAGGAGGGGTCGCACTCAGAGGCTTTCTGTGTGAAAGGAGTCACCAGTACAAAAGTTTGATAACTACTGTTATGTGTGTCTAATGTTATCGTTACGGGTCTGCTTATTCTGCAACTGCAGAATTCACATTTGCTAAAAAGTTCTGCCACAGAATCCAAGATCTTTTTTTTAAAAATTTTTAAAACGAAAACATCCACATTTCTAGTGCTTATGATTGTGAAAAAAAATCAGGAAAACTTGAATGGAGTATAAACCACCACAAGTCTGCAGCCCACCTGAAACAATAGCACTGAGTTTTCAAGTGCCCCATTCATTTCAACAGGTAACTTATAAAAATGTAAAAAAATGACAGAGAGGTGGAAACATATATCATTGTGTCAATACTTCAGTTCCAAATAGCTTCCCCCTCCTCTTCAAGTGTGAAAAGCTCCAAATTTCTTAATTCCACTGATGAATTCTGTAATACATTTAATGCAAAAAATAGCTGTGTGGATATTATGGATCGGGTGACTACTTGGGCTCTCTCAAGCCCACATGACCTCATGGCTCTGAGTTTGGTTGGCTAGCCTGAGTGTCTGCTTCAGCTGCAATATCCACACTGGTATTTTAAGCACGCTTGTCTACTTTGGCTGGCAGGCTCAATCCCAGCAACAACCTTAGACGTACCCTGTTTGGCTCCCCACCCCTCCCCCAGACCAAAAAAAAGTTGTTTGCTAGAAGGTTTCTGAGGGAATTGATCAAGGAAAGCGATTTTAGTGGCTTATGTCTGGGTTTATGAGAGCAGAATCATTCAACCATGTTTCTTTTCATTAGTTTCTGGCTGCATTTGTCAGAGCACAAGTTTATTTTATTTGTGTTTTGCAGTGGCTCTAGCATACCATCTGTGTTTTTTCAACCCTAACTTTACATTCTTTTATGTACATTTCTGCATTGTTAAATATTTGCAGTATAAATTCTATTAGGGAATAAAAGTCTGCTGATTATATCAACTGCTGATTTGTGACTAGGAATGCATGTAGTCATAGAGAAGCCACATATTGATGGTATTTGTCATCATGAAAAAAGAATTGACGCTTTGATTAGTCAGTCAAGTTGAGAATCACATTTCTGAAACTTGTATGCCTACATTTATTACAAATAACATATTAAATGCTTATACCTGAAAGAGAGTGGTGGTGCTGGGAGAGGAACATTTCTTTAGTTTGTTACCTTTCACATTTTTGTGTGTTAGGAAAGCAGAAGAACCTTGGAAGTCTTCTGAAACAGAATTTAAAAGCTTCCCCTACACACTCTTCTGTATATCTTATTTAGGGGGGTAGGTGCTGTCAAACTTAAAATGAGTCAATTTAAAAAAAATTATATTGATAACGTTCCTTTTAAATACAGGGTCCTGTGGTCTCTGGCATCAGGGTGCTAAAATAAAAAGACAGTTTCTATCATAGGAATCCACTCCTCCATCAGGCTTGGAACTATTGGATTTTCTGCCTTTTTCCCCCAAGTCTTGGAGGCTGGTACATGGTTCTTCTTTCCTCCAGCCCCTTTTAAGAACAAGTACAAAGGCCAAAGAACGGTACCTATGAATCACAACATAAGCTCTAATTCTGTTAGTTTTTAAATGAGTGATTAAGACACAAAAAACTTACTTAAAATATAACATTTGGTGTTTACATGAAAAAACTAAAAGAAAAGCAAGGAAATAGGTAAAGTACAAAGATGTGTTTGGCTTCCACAGGGAATGTGGGTGTATTATTTTAGTTCATGTCCACTGTTAGTAAAAACTCTCATCTTTCACTCCACCTTCTCAGTAGCTTTAAAAGATTAGTAAAATGTGCTCATGTCTGCATTATGTTCTTCTCTGATCCCAAACCTGATCAATATATGTGCATATATGTCAATGATATGTGAAAATACATCTGTTTGTGGCAAAGTGAGAAATCCTGCAGAGATTTTTTTTTTTTTTGGTTTTTGTTTGCCTGTCTGGACATCAGGACCTGTGTAGATTTACTGAAACCATGTACAGGCTGCTGTTCTTTTCAGCAAAGCAGATTGCTCCTTCTGTCTTACTGGTTATCTTAGTTTATAAATTGACAGTGATGGAACTGAGACAGTAGTTATGCTTAATTTTGCCACTTTCCACATACAACAGTATACTAGAGTAAGAATAGTAAGTATTTTACCTAGTGGTAAACTGATAAATGTGAATGTTGCTTCTCTGTTAGTTACCGTCCAGTGTAGTGGGTTTGATCCACTGTGGAGTAAATTGCATAGGTGCCAATAGCTATTTGTAAAATTTCTTTACTAGAGTAGAAAGTTAACTTATCCTGTGTCTTACGCTAATATTGTTTTCTTCCAGTTAATGTAGCTGTTAATTTTTTTTTTAAAGGCACCAGAGGTGATCCGGATGCAGGATAATAACCCATTTAGTTTTCAATCAGATGTCTACTCCTATGGAATAGTATTATATGAACTGATGACAGGAGAACTGCCATACTCCCATATTAACAACAGAGATCAGGTGAGAAACATTCAACTCTAGTAGAATGCATTGTATTTCTGGGAAATATGCAATCTGTTTATGGAATGTGTGCAACAAGTGTTTACATTTTATGTTTATAACTTGTATTAGGATTTCCCCTGGGATATAGTTTATGTAGACTATAATAATGTGGTAAATCATCTTAAATTAATACCAGCAGTGTCAATGCACAGCTAGCCATATCCAAGGGTCGTGCTGGCCGCCGCTTCCTGCAGCCCCCATTGGCCTGGAATGGCGAACCACAGCCAGTGGAAGCTGTGATCGGCCGAACCTGCAGACGCTGCAGGTAATCAAACTGTCTCAGCCCAGCAGCAGATTTCCCTGTTGGGCTGCGTGTGAAAGCTTGCCAATTCCTGATCTATACCCTGGACAGTATACTTCCTGATATACTAGAACTTTTAAAGTGCTCCGTGGATTTATTGGAGTGATCAGTATTATATTTTATTAGAGTAGTAAAGTTGCAGCAGAGCTCTGTAGTGAATTATCATACTGCTGTTGAATCTTTGCAGAGAAGTGAGAACTCCTCTAATTTCAATTATGGGCCTTTTGGCCTAATGAAGTTCTAGTTTGAGCCTGTTTATAAAGAAAATAATTTTTATTAATTGCAGTTGTCTAGATTTTCTACCAGGAAGGTAGCACATTAATATCTTGAAATCTTGACACTTTGGAATTATCTGAAATTTACTGAATTAAAAACAAATTAGTAAAAAAAAAAAAAAAAAAAAAAAAATTCTCTCTTCCTGAGTGTTTTGCCAATTTCAAGTATTGTATTAATTTATTAATGAATATGTTTCCCCCAGTAGTCTGTACTGGCACAGTATGGACTTGAACTCATAGGACAACTTTCTGTAGTGTCTTTTGTTCTGAGCTGTCTTTTTGAAGCTTGAGTACTGGAAGAAAACTAGTTAAACTGTTGACTAAAAAGATCTAGAATATCTTATAGTCCATACTCCAAACCACAGGAAGGCCACATTTGTTACTCTTAAACTGTAACTACTTTGAACATCAAATTAGAAAACAAACTTGGATATTTTTTTTTAAACAATCCCATTAAATTCTTAGTATGCCATTATACTTGAATTATGTGGAAGTTTTGAACATCCATCCCTGTTGTAAAGCATTGGCCTATCAGTAGTATTAACATGGCTGTCTTGTTACCATTCAAATAAATACAATATTTATTTCTTAAATAGATGGAACATTTCCCCATGTACTGTAGGAACATTCTCATTTCAGCAACTTTATTTAATGTTAGGCAGTTAGTTTCCTCTTTGGGAACTTGAGCAGTTTTGAATTATATTTAAGTGTGATACAATTGTTGCAATATTTTTATTAAGCTCTATGTACAGACCAAATCCTGAGTTATAATAGTAGCTTAACCTGGGCCAAGATATCACTAGATGTCTGTTAGTCACATTGGTTGATCACATTGGTAAGGTTCATTAAAGCCTGAGTAACAGTGTTACTAAATCTGAGTCAATATTCTGCTAATCAGGAAGAAACACAACCTGCAGACACTGTTTTGCATTTTAGCTCACAGTCTTAAGAAAACTGAAGGTTATCTTCAGGAAAAAAAAATTCCCTTCACAGTTAAATATTTTAAGAGGCCTTCTTCCGCTTTATAGTTCCCTCTAAATGGATATATGGTCTGACAAGGAGTTTTTAGTTAAACATAAAAATACTGTTGTGTGTTGATCAGTCAAAATGTATTGGTAGATTAATGAGTAATCACATAAATTGGACACTTTCTGGCTGGATTTAGGGTTCTTTGTCACTTGAAGCCTTCAGCTCCAGCAGGTTGTCAGGAAACACTCTAGACTCTGGTCTTGTTGCTATTATAAATTATATAAAAATTAGTACATGAAGAAATTATGAACTAACTATGCGGTGTCACTTAGATGTTAGACTGGCTCTGTCATCCATTGGAAAAGCAGGACCACAATTGTTTGTTAATTTTGACAAACATTTGACTACAGTAGGACCACCAGCCTGCCTTCAGTATTTCCACATTAAAGACTGTATTAAAGGGCAGTGAAATAATTCACACCAATGGTGTTCAGATTACCTGTGTTTGTGCCTCCTTGTTTAGATCATTTTTATGGTTGGTCGAGGTTATGCATCTCCAGACCTCAGTAAATTGTACAAGAACTGTCCCAAAGCTATGAAGAGGCTTGTAGCAGATTGTGTGAAGAAAGTTAAAGAGGAAAGACCTCTATTTCCACAGGTAGGATTCTGTTTTGTATTCAGTTTGATTTTTAAACAAGTCCTAGAAATATCCATTGCATATTTTCTGTTTCACAAAAAGACTCTGTAGAAATAATATTATTAAGAATATGAAGTTCTGTAGTGAAAATGGAAGATAAATCCACTGAAAACTATGGGATAGCACAGAAGTGCTACTTGTATCCTATTCTTGGTATATATTTTTGAGACCCACATGAGCCTGCTTCCATATGCACTTGACAATTAATAACCTAAACTGCACTTAAATTTTGCAAATGTCATTAAAAAACTCATTTTACATACACTGGTATAGATACTGTTAGTTGGGCAGCATTAAAACTGTTTACTTCCAGATGACTGGTTTATTCACATTTGAATGTATTTGTTGGCATTAACTTTGCCAGTTTGCCTTATCCATATTTAAATCTACATGTTTTTTTCTTCAGTATCACTCCAAAATAAACCTGCTCTGGGTAGTTTCATGAGGCCATTTTTGAGTATTTTGACAAAGATGTCTTCCCTCAGCTTCCTGACAGAAGGGTTCATAAGTTACGTGCTTTCCCTTAGCCACTGGATTTTTTGTTTTGGCCTGGGTGGGATTTTATAAAAATATCCATGTTTCTGATTAAATATCCTCAACAAAAAAAAGTTTATTTTAATTCTGATTCTGAAATTCTAAGACTATGGGCAGAGCATACAATTCTCCCCACCATCTCCCTTTTCAGAGACAAAATTTAGCTGCTCAATCAGCCGCCATTTATAGTGTCTCTAGTTTTGGAACCCACAAGGGGAGAGGCAATTCTTGATATAGTTCTAAATGGAACACAGAATCTGGTCCATGAGGTGACTATGGGTGAACTGCTTGGTTATAGTGACTATAATGTAATTAAATTTAGCATCCTTGTAGATGGGAAATTACACCCCTCCCCCCTCCCCAAAAAAAGGCAACCCCACCACAGTAACATTTAACTTTTAAAAACTAGTTAGATGGAAATTAAAAAGAGCAGTCACAAAGGTAAAATGCTTGCAAGCAGCATAGAGACTGCGTAAAAACAACATAATAGATTCTTGGACTAAATCTATACCCCTAGTATTAAAAAAAAAAAAAAAAA
>NC_133785.1:3412828-3504282 GCF_003597395.2 Chelonoidis abingdonii | reverse complement strand
CAGACAAAAAACTATATATTATATAGATACACACAGTATACGTTTTAAACAAACAATTTAAAACTGTTCACAGCTATGATGATTGTGAAGCTTGGTTGAGGTGGTGATGTTAGAGGGTGGAAGAGGGTGAGATATTTCCCAGGGAATGCCTTGCTGCTAAATGATGAACTAGCACTCACTAAGCCCTCAAGGGTAACAGGTTGTTAATGTAGCCTCTCACACAAGGCAGCAGGAACAGGAGGGAGGGGAGACAGCATAGCAGACAGAGACAGACACACATCTTGTGTGTGGGGGAGAGAGAGATATGCACACTGCCCCTTTAAGTAAGCTGACTCATTCTTAAGTGCATTGTCTTTTTAACTGGATCAGGAAGTTGAGACGGCAGCTGCTGCTTCTGTCTCTCTCTGTCTGTGTCCCCTCCCTGCTCTATATGGAGGAGTAAGTGGGGTGTAGGGGTGAGGGGGACCCCCTGACATTAGGGCACTCCCCACACCCCCACACAGCAAACATGAATCTCTGGGAGCAGCTCCAAGGCAGAGGGCAGGAGCAGCACATGGCAGTGGGGGAAGGGACAGCTGAACTGCTGATTGATAGCCTGCAATTGATAGCCTGTCGGGTGGCTGCAGCACAGGGAACTTAGGAGACCGGGGAGCTGATAGGGGGGCTGCCGGTCCACCCTGGTTACAAGCCCCCACCAGCTAGCTCCAACGGGCTGTTCTTCCTGCAAGCAGTGGACAAAGCAGATGGCTGCCAAACGATGATAGAAGGGAGCATTGCACAACTTTAAACGAGCATGTTCTGTAATTGATCAGCAACAAAACAACGTTAACTGGGACGACTTTAAGTGAGGAGTTACTGTATAGTAAGGTAGGCCAGGAAAGAATTTGAAAAGCAACTTGCTAAGATGCAAAAATGGACATTGGTTTGTTTGTTTTTTTAAAGTACATCAGAAGCTGGAGGTCTGCCAAACAGACAGTGGAGGCCATTTGATGATAAAGGTGGTAGAGCACTCAAGGAAGACAGTGCCATTGCAGTGAAATTAAGTGAATCATTGGCATTGTTCTTCACTAAAAAGGATGTGGGGCAGATACCTACATCAGAGCTATTCTTTTTTGGGTGACAGACTAAGGAACTGTCCCAAATTGATGTCAGTAGAAGACTTTTTAGAACAAATTGATATGCTAAAGTGTAACAAGTCTCAAGGATCAGTTATTCACCCAAGAGTTCTGAAAGAATTCAGATATAAACTGCAGAACTACTAACTGTGGTATGTAATTTATCATCAGCCTCTGTACCAGATGACTGGAGGATAGCTAATGTAGTGCTTATTTTTAAAAAAGGCTTGGAAGAGATTCTGGCTTTTACAGGCTGGTGAGCCTAACTTTACCTGGAGAATTGGAAGAAATTAATAAAAAACAGAATTATCAGACACATTTAGATAAACATAGTTTGTTGGGGAAGAGTCAGCACAGCTTTTGTAAAGATAAGTCATGCCTCACCAATCTACTAGAATTCAAGGGAGTCAACAAGCATGTGGAAAAAGTGACCCAGTTGATACAGTGTACTTGGACTTTCTAAAATTCATTGACAAGGTCTCTCACCAGCAGCTCTTAAGGAAGCTAATAGCCAGGGGATAAGAAGGAAGGTCCTCTCATGGATCAGAAACTGTTTGAAAAATAGGAAACAAAGGGTAGGAATAAATGGTCAGTTTTCACAGTGGAAAGAGGTGAACTGCAGAATCTGTATTGGGACCTGTGCTATCCAGCATATTCATTAATGATCTGAGAAGTGGCAAAATTTGCAGATGCTACACAATTATTTGAGATAGTTAAGTCCAAAGCTGACTGTGAAGAGTTACAAAGGGATCTCACAAAATTGCAACAAAATAGCAGATGAAATTCAATGTAGATAAGTGGAAATAATGCACATTGGAAAAAATAAACTGAACTATACAAATGCAATGGGTTCTAAATTAGCTGTTACCACCCAGCAAAGAGATCTTGGGATCACTGTGGATTGTTCTCTGAAAACTTCTGCTCCATGTGTAGCCATTTTAACAACTGCTAACAGTATGCTAGGAAAAGGATAGAAAACAAGACAGAAAATATGCCATTATAGAAATCCATGGTGTACCCACACCTTGAATACTATGTCCGATTCTGATTGCTGCATTTCAAAAAGGATATAGTGGAATTGGAAAAGGTTCAGAGAAGGGGAACAAAGATGATCAGGGGCACGGAGCGGCTTCCATATGAGATGGAAAAAAAAAATTAGGACTCTTCATCTTAGGAAAGAGATATCTAATCATGAAAGGTGTGGGAGAAGTGTTGTTAATCCTTTCACACAATAAAAAAAAAACAAAACAGGGGTCACCGGAGGAAATTAATAGGCAGCAGGTTTAATACAAACAAGAGGAAGTACTCTTTTCACACAACTAACCTGTGGAGCTGCTTGCCATGGGATGTTGTAATAGCCAAATGTATAACTGGTTTCAAAAAAGATCTAGATAAATTCATGGACGATAAGTCCATCAATAGCTATTAGCCAAATTGTTGGTGATGCTGCAACACCGTGCTCGTGGTGACCCTAAACCTCTGACTGCCAGAAGCCTGGAGTGGAAGACAGATGAATGACTCCATAATTGCACTGTTCTGTACATGCCCCCTGAAGCTCTGGTATGTGCCACTGTCAGAGACAGGATACTGGGCAAGATGGACCAAGGTCTGACCCAATGTGGCAGGTTTTATATTCTTAACTTGCTGATCATCACATGGAAAAACTAAAGGAAGGAATTCCACCACTCTGCAGTTATTCACTTAAAGGTTTATAATAGCAATGAAAACCTATGTAGCATAGCCCTTTCAGCCTGATATGCTATGCTTTGACAACTCAAATGGCAGGTTACTATAACTTGACAATTCTGACTAGTGTTCCAGTGAAAGCAAATGACTGATCTTGAAGGAGACACTCATCCCATAATAAACTGAGGTTTGGGATTAAAAATAGATTTTCAGGCAGGTTGTTTCTGACAAACCTTCTTGAAATAAACATTTTCTTTTGGTGTTCATTTTTTTTCCAGATACTGTCTTCCATTGAATTGCTGCAGCATTCTTTACCCAAAATCAACCGTAGCGCTTCTGAACCTTCTCTGCATCGTGCAGCCCACACAGAGGACATCAATTCATGCACATTAACATCCACAAGACTACCTGTTTTTTAGGATTGCACGCTCTCTCCCTTGCTCTAACCAGTAATGAGAAAGAAGAACAGTCATAGCAGTTGTGCTTTTAATGCCTCAATCTATAGGATTGCAATGCCAGCAGGATTATCTGTCTCCCAGTTTTAAGAACAAGCTGCTAAGGATTTCTACAGTTTTAATCCTACAGGGACATTTCTCCACATTGCCTTTTTCTACCATTTCTTTTATTGGGATAGAGTTAACTGAGACTGTAATCAAGAAAATCTATTACTATTTTTTTAATAGATGCACTTGAGCCTTATTTTCCCATAAGGAGAAAAGATGGACATTTCTTTGGCAGTTTTTGTGTCTTTGATTCTGTTTAATAAATTGGTATTTTTATAGCAAGGCTGGTTCAGCATTTGAGGAAAGAAATATTGCAGACTGGTACTGTTCTTTGGATGTCCCATGCCATGTGCCACTGTAAAGTTGGGGGATTTTGACAAAAATGGCCATCTACAAACAAGACTGATGAAAGAGGAAGAAACGAGTTCTGGTGATCAGCTTCTGCAAAGAGTACTCATGAAGCAGATGAAATCTGTTATAATGAATTGCTAAGTCAACACAAAAATAGTTTTGCACATAAAGAAAAACTTCTGCAGAGGAGTGGAATATATTCTGAATAGTACTGCTCAGAGAAGGAAGCTAGCACAATCTTGCTGTGATCCTCTCCAGTAACTTAAGAAGCGTTTTTTGGTACTATTGACTTGTTTCTTACAGCCCAATGAGGTATCAAGTGCGGAATGGCAGGCTTTTTTGGATGAGGAAAGGCTAAGTAACATTATCAGTATATTTCTGCAAAACACGCAGCAACTTCAACCCATTTGAAGCTGTCTTCCGAGAGATGCACTATAAAAGAGGAAACTGAGTATATACAGTTTTTCTTTCTGATTTGGGTTTTAATTTTGTTTTTATTGCTCCCAAGAAAATGCCTTTATTGTAAACCAAGGTTCCTCTGATTATCTTATTTTAATAAAATAAATTAAATTTAGGTTTAAGCTTCAGTGTCATTCTTCAGTGCAATAGCTTACAATTCTAAGATGTCTGAATGCATGTAGTTCTGTGATCATGTGCCCATTTAGACATCAGTATCTTAAATTATCTCTGGAAATTCTAAATGATCACAAATACTCTTCACTATATTGACCACAATAGGTGAGACACACAAGTTTTCAAACACTTTGCATGTACTTTAATATGTATGTGAATGATTTATAATTAAAGTTAGCAATTCTGAGCTTGTTGTCCAGTGTCACTTTACAGAACATTGTGTTAATCCAGAGGTTCCCAAACATTTAATATGTTGACCATTTCCCCTATACGCATAATTTCCCTAGGCAACTATAGCAGTGCTTATACATGCACATATTAGGAATGGATATAATGTATTTTTGGCTGTATTTATTGCCCTCTTTCAAGAAATGTGAATTATGCTATTTCTGCTCAGCATTTGTCTTCCATCGGTCTCTTCCTCTCAGCTATCACCACTGGTGCATCATGTGACCAGCCATCTTACTACAGACTACAATTTAGGAACAGTAAGGTAGCCTAATTTCAGACTGCAGGCCAGTCTCTAAACCTCTTTCCTGTTGAATAGTAATACTTCATAGTTTTAATATTCTGTTAAGTATTTTGATAGGGAAGAATGGACACTAGTTGTAGGGACCATGTGTACTATTTAGGCCTTGGGTGCTATAGTAATATATTATGCGCCTGTTTTTTTCCTAACTTCCCTGAAATGTACTGTCTCTTCCAGTTAAGAGGGATAAGCAGTTATACAATTCCCTGGATGCTAATGATTGCATAAATCTGAAACCAGCAACTACTTTATCTTTGGCATATAGCAGAACCTCAGTTATGAACAGCTTGGGAATGGAGATTATTTTTAACTCTGAACGAAACATTATGGTTGTTCTTTCAAAAGTTTACAACTGAACATACAGAATGCTGCTTTCCTTTATTTTTTTTAGTAGTTTACGTTTAACACAGTATTGTATTTGTGTGTCTGCTACTGCCTGATTGTGTTCTTCCCGGTTCCAAATTAGGTGTGTGGTTGACTGGTCAGTTCATAACTTTGGTGTTCGTAACTCTGAGGTTCTACTGTACCATCTAGAATTCCCTTCCCTGACACTAACTGAAGTCGGAATAATTTGCTAAATGGTAGTTATTCTGCTGTGAATTACGCAAACCTCTTTACTCCTTTTTTCAAATTGTTTGCCAGCACCAGACTACTGCCCTCACTTTCTTATTCCATCAGCTGATTTACTCCCAAGTCTTCGTGAAAAGGGAGAGGAGAATTACTGAAATATAAAGCAACGGAGCTGTCAAAATTCTGAGGTACTTTTTTTTAAAAAATTTTTACTCCCTGCAGATCACCAAGGTTCTTGTTACCAGAATAAATGTTGTTGCCACACAAAAAAGCCTTAGCTTAACATTAAGGCTGAAGTAGTTTTGTATAACCATTACAAAATTTCAGCATTACAAAGATTAAATGAGCAGTGAAGTGAAATTATCCCTAATGTTCAAATGTTTGGTTAAATTCAGCTCAATCATTCTGACAACGTCTAAGCATCACCCTAATCCACAATATGTTGTTGCTAACAAAGTATGAACTATTTTGTTCTGTTCTACAGCTACCAGTCCTTAAATATGTTTTGCAAGACAAAAATTCTAAGAGGATTGGAAAAATACAACATGCTCTGGGTTTCAAAAAGGAATAATTTAAGTTCTAAGCCACTAAACAGATTCACTCGTAACTAAATAAAATTTTAAATCTTAGGGTAAAGATTAAGGGGTGTGTAACTTTGATTGTAATAAACATTTTACTCCAGGAGTGAAAGGCTAGTACACCAAGCCATGGTTCCATCTAGCCCCTACAAAATGTATGATATGTTCTAAAGGGGACTTCGGTGCTAATTTTAATGGAAATTGGGCATCAAAGTTCCCTAGATGACATTGAAAATTTAGCCATAGTTGTCTTGTTTGTTTAATAAATACTACAGCATATGGCATCTCCTGCTGCTTTGCTGACAAAGATAAATAAGGAAATGTCCTGCTTAAAGGATTTCAAAATTAAAGCAAACAAAGGCAGGACAGTGCTGCAATTTGGTTACCTATGATATGTTTTTTTTTACGGGAGAAGCTACTCTTCAGTACTGGAAATGATGCAGATATCCTTTCCAAAACTTAACATGCAGCAGAATGCTGAAAAGAAGGCACAGAAAGGTAGCGGCACAGTTGTTTGTATAGAAAAAGTGAATGTTCGAAGGTCTATAGATGATTGGCATGGGACTCTTGGTTACATTGTTAATCTTACAGTACAAGCCTGACCATCTTGCTGAATGTAGTTTGTCTATGCTGCACACATTGTTGCTGTTTCCTTCATTCTCTTTCCCATTGTTTGTGACTCCCGCTATTTTTCTCTGTTTAGATTGTAATTTCTGGAGGGACAGGGACTGCCATTTTACTCTCTACTTGAATAGACGTGATCCTAATGGGGGCCTCTAGGCATTAAAATAAATAGAAACGTATGTCAAAAATACTTGGAGGAGCCGGGCACAGGAAAAGTTTCATGGTAATCGTGATCTTATTATCCAGACATAGTTAAATTACAACCTTCTCCAGTGAGATTAAGTTTAGTATCCTGAGCTACAAATAAGGGACAGCACTGCACGTTCTCTAGTTGTGGAACAGATAGTTGAAACTTCCCTATTTTTTTGTGTAAAAATGGTGCATAATGAAGGCCATGTAAATTTTCTTCAGGCTTGTTCTAAGTATGCAATCCCGATATCCCAAATTGGATGTGGGGTTGTCATAAACAGATGGCTAAGAGTTAATGTCTCTTTCACCTGGAAAGGGTTAACAAACAACACCTGACCAGAGGACCAATCAGGAAACAAGATACTTTCAAATCACAAGGGAGGGAAGCCTTTGTGGTTTTTGGATTGTTCTCTCTAGGCTCTGAGAGTGACCACACATACCTACAGGCTCTCTAATCTTCTGTTCCAATTTTATAAGTACAAAGGTAGAAAGACAGTTTAGTCTTTTTAATTGTTTTCTGTATTTGCAACTGTGTATTTGGCTAAAAGTATTTTAAATTGTATTTCTGCTGGAAAAAGCTTTTTTCTATTGTCTATAAACTGAAACCCTGTAATATTTACCATCTAGATTAGAGATAACTTTTACTTTTTTCTTTTTTATTAAAAGTTTTGATTAAGACCTGTTTGATTTTTTTCCTTAGTTGAGGCTCAAGGAGATTGAGTCTGTACTTAACAGGGAATTGGAGGGAAGAAGGGAAAGGTAAATTTCCTCTTTGTGTTAGATTCACAGAGCTTGAATCTGTATTGCCTCTGGGTGAGGGGAAGGGAGGAGGTGGAATCCCTTTGTTTAGATTCACGGAGCTTGAATCTGTCTATCTCTGCTAGTGTACCCAGGGTGGGAAGAATCTGGGGGGAAGAAAGGAGGGGGAAGGGAATGGTTTATTCCCCTTTGTTGTGAGACTCAAGGAATCTGGGTCTTGGGGGTCCCCAGTGAAGGTTTTGGGGAGACCAGAGTTTATCAGACACTCAGAGCTCTGATTGGTGGCAGCGTATCAGATCTAAGCTGGTAATTAAGCTTAAAGAAATTCATGCTAGTATCGCATTTTCTGGACTCTAAGGTTCAGATTTGGGAAAGAATACTATGACGGGGTGCTGCCTCTGAGGGGAGTAAGTGTGAGCTTTCTCTTCAAGTCCTTAGCTATCTATGTCTCCACAAGTTCCCTATGCCACTTTACTTGCTCCTTCTTTGTACACAAAGCTCTGTTTGAAAAACTACTTATACTGAGATGTTGGCTATAGAATTGGTTCTCAACGAGGAATATGCGTACCCCTAGGGGTATGCAGAGGTAGGGTGACCACACATTCCGTTTTGGTCTGGATAGTCCCCTTTTTCAGCTCTGTCCTGGCCACTCCTACTTTTTCACCAAAACCGGGCATCTGTCCCAGAGAAATTAGATGCTGGTGGGCAGCACTGCCTTCAGAGCTGACCCCCCTCAGTGGGGCTAAGGAGGTCACCCCCCAGCCTGTCGTCTTTTTACTTTAAGAAAAAGTCACCCTACATTAGTCTTTCAGGGAGTACATCAGCTTATCTAGATATTGGCCAAGTTTTACAACAGGCTACCTAAAATGAACTCGTGACATCAGCACAGCTAACTAAAATTTCATATAATGATGTATGTATACTGCTCTATCCTATACACTAAAATGAAAGTACAGTATTTATATTCCCATTGATTTATTTTATAATTATATGGTAAAAATGAAAGCAAGCAATTTTTCAGTAATAGGGTGGTGACACTTTTTTGTATTATGTCTGATTTTGTAAGCAAATAGTTCAATGAGGGGAATGTAAGACAGACTTCTAAAAGGGGTAAAGTAGTTTGGAAAGGTTGAGAGCCTCTGGGCTGTAGTGCTGGCATTTGATTGTTCACTCTGTCCATTTAATCTAAACTTTCAGCCAGACATGTTCACTTTTGTGAAGTTCACCTAATCAATTTTGTAAGTTAATACACTTAAATTATCTGCAGGAATAAGCTAGCACAACCTGCACAAAGTCAGTGACAGTAATTTATACCACCCACTACTGGAAAATAATTACCTTCTCCATCAATCTGCAATAGGTGCATATGTGTACACATGCCCAGAAGCACTGACAGATTCTCCCTTTTAACTTGGAGCAGAGGCCAGAAAGGGAAGAAAGCATGCAAGTGCCTTCTGGCAGAGCATGTAGAACTTAAAAGTGAAAGCTACATATGAAAAGTAGCCAGTTGCCAACATTAGAATGAGAGTAGAACCTTGGAGTTACGGACACCTTGGAAATGGAGGTTGTTCCTAATGCTAAAAAAACCATTATAGTGGTTTTCAAAAATTTACAAGCAAACATTGACTTAATACAACTTAGACATTTTACTATGCCAAAGAAAACTGCTGCTCTTAACCATCTTAATTTAAATGAAACAAGCACAGAAAATCTCCATACCATGTCAAATCTTTTGTTTAAACTTTCCTGTCATTTTTTGGTTACTGCTGTTGTCTGATTGTGTGCTTCCAGATCCAAATGAGGTGTGTGGTTGACTTCAGTTCATAAGTCTGAGGTTCTGTTGTATGAGGAAGACTATGGTCTGAGAACCCTGGGGAGGCTTCAGGTAATAAATGCAGGAGTGGGGGTTAAGGGGTCCACTGCAACCATTCAGACTATTATAGTGACCATTTTAGCTTCTAGTTTCTTGGAGACATTGTAAGATGTGTAAATTGCATCTGGAATAAATTACTGTATTTAATTTTAAGAGAAATTTAGTTTGCTTCTGTAATTGAAATCCAGTATAGTTAAATTGCCACTGATCATGGCAATTGTGGTGGCTTAGGCAACATGTTCTAGTGGATTATAGAGCAGTATAATTCATTCTAGTATGAGAAGGGTAGCTGTGTTAGTCTGGACTTGTAAAAGCAACAGCGAGTCCTGTGGCACTTTATAGACGTACTGGAGCATGAGCTTTTGTGTGTGAATACCCACTTTGTCAGATTCATTCTAGAGTCAATAAAATATGACTAATAGAACATTGATCATTCTTGCATAATCTTCAGTTTGAAAACTGCAATACTGCTACTTATATTCAAACACTCTTTCCACTTCACTACTTGCACTGAATCAATGTCAAAACGAAGATTACCCCAGTTTCTCTTTACCTTGTTTATACTATTTTGCCTAATTTATTGCTATGGTTCTTTATTCAGTTGGCTGTCCAAATTGGATATTATGCAAAATGCAGGATTTCTACTACATAACAGGTATAGCCACACCTGCAACCATGTACTGCAATTCTGTCAGCTCAACTTGTGTGGCTCAGTCCATGGATGTACTTGCTGCAAGAAATGGTGGTGGCAACAAGGCTGGTTGGAGTGCTGTCTCTTAGATTAGCTGTCAAACCAAGCTCCTCAAGTTTTTAGGACTATGGCATTTGCAACCATGTCTTGGGCAAATTAGTCTGAAAAATTCAGTAAGGTACAAGTCTGTCTTCCTAATGTGATGCACTTTACAATGGGATTATAGGTTGACTAGGTTTTATCTGTTCTAGCTATACTACTTGCTTTTCATAGTTTAAGTGTCAAAGTACTGGTGCATTTCAACATGCAGCCTTTTACTTTCAGAGAGACAAGGTGGGTGGGAGTATAGTTTACTGGACCCCCTCCTGTTTTGTGAAAGAGAGAGACAATGTCTAAGTGTTTGCTGTGTTAGGCCCAGAATATTAAAGAACTAGGCATTAAAAGCAAGGGCCAGTTGCCAAACCTTTTTGAAGAGAGATACACAAAACCACCCCCAAAGCTCCCTTTCTCCCTACACTTGTTAATTTTTTATTTAGTATTGTTTGTATACAGATTATATAAAAGTTCTACAAGGACTTGACCAGTAGGCCATATTACTTCATACTGCTTGCTGTAAAAACTAAAATCACCTTTAAGTAAAGTAAACAGCTGGACTGGTACAGAAGAAAACAGAACTGTTGTTCCTTTGTTCCCTTTATTGAGGAGGGGCAGACTCTTGATCTGCCCCTGAGAGGTGCATGAAAAGTTCTCCAAGCTCAGTCACTTCATCTTCAGCATTGGGTATAGTCCTACTTTCTCTGTCTTCAATAAAATCCCAGAGCCGAACAGAATTGAAGAACTGTGAAAACAGAACAATATTTACCTCATCTTTCTTATTTTGGAGAATGCTTAAGATGTCTGTACTTATACCAGTGTACAGCTTTTCCCAAAGCATTCAGACCAATTCTATCTACTGTAGTGTATTAAATACTTTTCATTTCACCTATATTCTTGTTTTACTTCCCCTTTTTTTCTGAAGTTGATAATCAAACCTGACAGAGGAAGACATACTCAAGCTATGCCTAAATTTTAAAAAAAAAGGGGGTGGGGAATTGTTTCTTACTATTACCATTAACAGGTGCTCATGGTGTTTTTGCTCACATACAGAGCAGGCTTCACCAACAGCTTGGGAAGGGGAGGTAACACCAGCAATGTTTTCCCGCACATAGTGTCAACATTTGACAAATGAGGACAATTTCTACCACTGTCAAGTTAGAGCTGGAGCTGTGCTCTAAAATGTCAGCTAATTTATTTTAGTGATCATCTAGAAGGGCTATACGCAGGCACAGCTGAAGTTAGTGGGCCTGCATAACAATCTAGTAAGCAAACAATCGTAAAGCACGAGCTTAGACAGTAACCCTAGACTGTCCCCTCAGAATATTTTCAACAATTCTTTAGAGATTCAGCACTATTATCCTTGCATGGCTGTCATGGCCTTGAGCTGGTCTTAACTTCTCCTTACAAATAGCTCTTATATGCTGGAGGACTTAAACATGAATTAAAGAATATTTTTGCAGCATAAATGAGGGAGCTGATCCTACAATATTTCCTCATGTGTAACGCCCAAAGACAATGGGATATTTGGGCAACAGCTACATGATCAGGGATTTGCAAAAAGATGAGGTTTTGAGTACTATGGGACAGAGCGTTTCCCCCATAAAGCTCTTGAAAAATGTTAAATGTAAAAAACATTCTGGTTTTCAAGCAAATTCACAATCAGTGTCAAGTTGGGCACCCAAAATTCAAGTCAGTTAATCTTGAAAATCTTGGCCTAAAAAGGGTTTTTAGAGCAAAGTTCTTTTCTTAAATTTGCCTCAGCCTAGAGAGAAATCATGCCATTCTATAAAAGGGCAGCTTATATTCAAGTGGGGCTTTCAAGTAAATGAATGGCTAAATGTCTGCTTACCCGCACAGTCCCCTCTGAACTGAGCTGTTTTCGTGGTTTCTCAGGTTCAGCTCGTGTCCCATCAGGGTAAGCATGAAGGTAAAGGCATTTTCCTCCAAATGGGCAGGTTCCCTTTCCTTGTTCAAAGTATTTGCAGGCCTTTTTCCTGAAAGAGAGTAACTAGTTCCATTAGATGGAAGCTGTTTCTTGGAGACAGGAGAATGAACTGAAGCTTTTCCAGGGCTATTATCACCTCCTCACAAAGGCCCTATATCAGATCACTTCTCCCAGTCAAGCAGGATCAGCTCAATAATTCAGGAACTACAGTCAATGCAGTGTCTGAAAGGATTTTTTAAAAGATACTCTGTACCGATATCAGTCCCTGCTGATCTACATTTAAACACTCATCTTTATCATAAAGCAACAAAAATACTCTTGTTCTAGAAGGTGAAGCCAAGTCATGACACTGCAATGACCACAGCAACAGCTGAAGGAGAAAGCTCAGGGGAAGTCAAGTTTACTCCTTCAAAACTACAATGATAGAAACCTTAGTAGTTATCACGTTCAGTGAGTACCTTAAGGGCAGAAAGGAATCCAAAGCACTATTTAACCTTCAGTATTAAAAGAAAACAAAAGGATTTGCCTGTTGAAAACCATAGTTGAGTGTTCTAATTCATACATATGGGGGGAAGAGGCACTTAACTTTTCTGATGAGATTGATTCAGTTCCTGAACTAACAGATAAAACATGCACTTTAACATTGCAGCCAGAATAATCCTCATCGGTGTTTGTTACTTAACAAGATACCTGCTTTGCTGTATAAAATATTACATTTCCCAGTAACAGATTAAGATAAAAAGTGGCTCTGTTATCTAATGTACTTTAGCCAAATTATAAAGGATATCTGAAAAACTACATGTCCTTTTATGTACTTCAAGTCTAATGATTTTAACTGAAGTTATGTCATCTATAAATCAGTAACAAACATATTTCCCTATAGACTTACATTAAGTAAAAATGTATGAAAGCAAGTGCAAATTTTACTTTAATTGCTGCATAAAGGAGAAATGCACGTTTGAATATTTGTGTTCTTTCAAACACCAATGGCTATATACAATCAGAGGTCAGACAGATTATTGCCAAGTTGTTTTTCCCCCCTTGTACTTGTACAACCCAAGAATGTTTGGGGGAAGTGTCACCTTTCACTTTTCCACACAAATAAGCAATATACCCTACAGTAAAACTACACACAGCAAGCCCAAAAGTACTGAGCTGGTTGTTAGTTACTAGTCAGCATCTGCATGTTCCAGCTCCAGACCCTGATGGAGTGTACATGTAATACCAACAGGAGCTGGTAGGCAGGATTGAACAGGGGACCTCTGGAGCTTAGTGCATGAGCCTCTACAGCATGAGCTAAAAGCCAACTCGCTCTTAGCTAGGGCTGTAGAGCAGACCCATTTTTTCTCTCTCTCTCCAAGTGGTCTTGGTACTGCTAGATGGGACAGAACACCAAATCCAGGCAGGGTGTGTTATATACATTGTGTGTATTTTCTCTATGTAAACCAGGGCTTCGGAGCTGTGCTCCGGCTCCGCTCCAAAGCTCTGGTGTAAACAGCAAAACTTGGCATTCTCTGGAGTAAAGTTCTACAGTGAAGGTCACAGAACCTTACAGCTGATAATTTGTTAGTGTAACATTTAACTGAATACTAGATAATGATTTTTAACAAGCCATTAATTCACTGTTAGTTCATAAACAAACAAATGTATTAGCTTTCATGAGGTAGTATTAGAGTGTTTGACTATATTTGTCTCACCTTTACTTGCATTCACAGAAGTAGGTGGCCTTATAAAGGAGAGGGACTTTTCTCCACAAAGACAGTTTCAGATTTCCAGTTAGACAAACAGATTTCTCTTTTAATATTTTAGAGTTAGAGAGAAAAGCCAAGGGAATAGCTCTCCCCAGTCTTAATTTATTGCTTCCGCTCAGATTTGAATGAAGATCACCATTCCACACTGCTCCAGGGAATCACATTTTTCAACAACACCACAAGCATTATGCAAGAGTGCAGGTTGTGTTCTTCAGAGCATGAAAGTACTTAAGGGAACATTCCCTCAAACCTTCAGGGCACCGATGAAAAAAATATTCTCCTAAATTAGTAGGAATGCAAGTTTAGAAACATCTCACTGCACAGTTCTTTTCTTAAGTTAGTTTTGGTCTCCGACTATAAACATCAGTGGCAATGCAGCAAAGAGTCCTGCGGCACCTTATAGACTAACAGACATATTGGAGCATGAGCTTTAGTCTATAAGGTGCCGCAGGACTCTTTGCTGCGTTTACAGACACAGACTAACACAGCTACCCCTCTGATACTTGACATCAGTGGAAACAACAGACATCCGCCAACCATTTTCAATACCATGCTTCAGGGCTTGCTTTTCTATAATGATGATGAGCAAAGAAAATACATCACCTGGCTACTTCAAAAACTTAACACATTAATGTATCAATTAAGATTGATTACTGTATAATAAATCTAAAACCCAAGGTGTCACAGCTTCCTACTCAGATTTGAACGTTAGTGTTCATAACCTGAGAAGCTAGCATGAACCCCTCTAAGCTTAATTATCAGCTTAGATCTGATCTTGCTGCCACCAGCCAAGAATTTCCAGTGTCTTGGCTCACTCTGGTCTCCCCAAAACCTTCCCTGGGGAACCCCCAAGACTCAGATGCTCTGAGTCTCCAACCAAGCGGAAATAAAACCAATTTCCCACCCAGAAATTTCCACTGCTGGGCTAACCTGAGAGTTACCTGATGCAAACCTCTTGTACATCACAATACCAAGAGAAGCATGTTTCCTCTCTTCTTCACACAAAGAGACAAGATCCAAAGACAGGAAACAGTAAAGATTCTCTCTCTCTTCCCTTAGCTTCTTCCCGCTCTGGACACTAGCGGAGGCTTACACAGAGAGCCGCCTTTCCCCCTCCCCCCTCTCTTTCCGGTTCTTCCCACCAATCCTGGTGGGGTCTAAGTAAAAAAAATCAACAGGTCTTAAAAAGCAAAACTTTTAATAAAAAAAGAAAGAAAGAATAGAATAACAGTTCTCTGTAATCTAGATGGTAAGATACAGGGTTTTCAACTTATAGAAAATGAATAAACAATAGAAAAGGGATAAACAGCCTTACCCAAAAACAATACAATTTAAAGTACTTCTAGCCAAATACACATAAAGACTCCACCAGCCAGATACACAGATGCAAATACAGCAAAAAATTTAAAAGACTACACTTTTGTACTTACAACTGGGAAACAGAAAATTAGAAGGACTGGAAATAGATCCTCTCATAGCTGAGAGAGCACAGAACAGACAGACATAAGACCAAGAAAAACCCACAAATTCCCTCCCTTAAGCTTTGAAAAATCCGTTTTCCTGATTGGTCCTCTTGTCAGGTGTTTGGTTCCCTTTGTTAACCCTTTACAGGTAAAGGGAACATTAACCCTTAGCTATCTGTTTATGACACAAGGAGACAAAAGTTATGACAACCAAAAATACATGCCCTCTCCCCAACACCCAGAGACAAACTTCACCACTAGCAAAACCACAACATTAACTCTGACATCAGTGGTGGGGCAATCTTCCAGCATCCCCAATCCCATTTTCAACCCACTCACTACCACAAACAGACCCACCCTTCTGATTGTCCCTTCTGGACAGTTCTGTGAAACTACCTAAAAGGTTGAGGGTGGTATAATGAGTACATATTGTTGGCCTTAACTATTCATTTCCCTGCTTTTTAGGTTTTAAGGTTATTTTATACTTGTAATATACAGTGCACTGTTCATGTACTAAATTTCCACACGTGTGTGTGTTTTTCAAAGATGTGCTTTGTTTAAAGATCCAAACTCCTTTTATGATGAGTAGGGATTGTATTAGACTTCAGCACACTGAGGAGCTCTACACCTGAATCAGTTGAACAGTAGAACTGATTGAAAAGCCACCATCATCAAGTGTCCTCCCTCCCCCACAGTTTTTAAAGCAAAAAGTAGCTTAAATTAAGAAATATAAAAAACTAAATAAAACTATCAGTAGACAAGTTATCAGCTCTACTGCTCAGCTGGTTCAGGTGGAGCAGGCTCTTTTGACATAATCTGCAATGGTTTTAAATTGGGGTCAACTGAGTACTTTGTTGAAGATCCTGCTCTTCACAAACAAGCATTATATTGAAGGAAATCAGAAAAGGAAAACCATGAGAGAAAATAATTTAGCAGTTTTACAAAACCAATATTCAGTTACGGTGTAACTGTAATATAATGGATGAGGACCAGCTGAACAAGCAAGCTCAGTGATACTATATTTAAACAAGCTGTCAGGATTACAAAACAAAAACAAGCCGCGGTAATAAACATACCTAGTGTATTTGGCTTTACAGTAGAAAAAAACTGGTCTTTACTTCCTGCTTTTCATTTTCCAGGACTTGCTGCTTTCTTTTGTTCTACAATTGTTTGGTTTTTTGTTTGTTTTTTTTAACTAGACAACTTTTAATGAAGAATGAATCTTTTGGAGCTTATCTATTGCCAGCTGAGTTCCTTGGCTAAGAAATGGATATATTCAGTATAAATAACTTAAACTTTACTGATAGTTTACACAGATATATTTTACATTATTAAAACCTGATAATGTTTAAGCAAAAAAACTTAAAGATGTTTGATTACCTCTATATTATCTGTAAGAGTTAATTCCGTGAAAAAGAGGACATGGTGAAATTCAAAACCTCATTGCTAATCTAGAGAAAACTGATATTGAAGTGATTTACAGCATGAACTTCCAGTTATCTAAGAAGTACCCATCTAACCCTGTGTTAAAAAGCCTTAATTATATATTGATATTGCCAGGCACTACACTTCTTCAACCTTGGATTAAGTCTTCCAAGATCTGTCCTTACTTTTCTTTTTTGGGGTAGTGTCTTGATGCAATTTCTACCGAACACTGTATTGGGTTCACACATTTGAAAGCCCAGAAATTAAGAATTACCTAGAATTGGGATAAAATCTGCGAAGTTGTTTAAGTCCTATTTACTTTTAATGAGACAAACTCCTAAGCTGCTTTTGAAAATTTTACACTGGGTCTTCTAATAGAAAGCTAGTTAGTTAAAACCTTAAGGCCCAATTTGGCAAACACTTACTACAAGGCATAGTGCTTACTAACTGAAAAATTCACTGTTTAGGCTGAAATTTCTCCTACTGATCTTAGCCTAAAGGTGATTTTTTTGTACAGAAAGTGTGGTTAAAAACTATTCTAGCACTTAAATCACCACACCATACTTTGGATTCTGATCATAATGCCACTGATATTTATGCAGTTAATGTTGAAATGGAAAACTCATGTCTGTCATATGGGCAAAGTACTGTGTTCTTACAAAGAACAAGATAGAGAAAAAAAATTAAAAATAGGCTACTTTTTACATGATATGCAAAAGACTCCGTGACAGACTAACATCTAAATCAAATATGATCTACCAATCTTACTTTTCTGCTTGTATTGCATCATCATTAAGTTGTATGCGCAACTTTCTACAGAGACCTCTGCTGGAAGTAATGAATAGAAACAGCTATGAAGATTTACTTATGTAATAAATACATGCCATGTTACTGTCTTGCCTGTCACTCACTATTTGTACCTTTAAGATGAAATAGCTTTTAAAAGTTTACACTTACACGACTAGGTCCAAAATTTAGATTCTGCAAAACCAAAACTCAGATCTGTAACGCTTGCAACCCAAATATTACAGATTATACCATTGAAAGTCAGGAAACGATATCCCGTAGTTTCACGTTTATCCAGGCTCAGTAAGAGACAAATGGCAAATGAATGACAAAAGTGGTGAAATAGAAAAAAAAATATTAAAGCATTTCAAAGAAGTAATAGTCCAGGATTTGTTTATGGAGAGACACTTTTCTCGTTCCATGCTTAATATTGAAGCTACTATCATTAAGTTGCACATCTTATTTTATAATCAGGATAGAATTTTATGGAGGCAAATCAAAAATGTGTTTTGGAGCAGTGTATTTTTTTTAAAATGAGGTGTTGGTACTTCTTGAAGTTTCCCTTTTAAGAAAAGCTAATGGTATCTAAATATCAATAACTAAATTTGTTTTCATCTGTTGGTTTGGCAAGCACTAGTTAGCCTTTGATTCTTTCAGGGTCCATGATGGCTGGATTTTTTTAATTAGATCAATTTCAAGACATTCTTGTGGTCTCTTTACTGGCACAAGAACCTCACAAATTCAGGCAGAACTTCGTAACCCTTCAGGATCAGGACCAGGACCAGTGAACATGGCATTCCCAGGTTGGCATCACAACTGCTGCATCAGGCATATCTTAGAAAGTCAGTCCTATTATGATCCAGATTTATGGCATTATAGATGTCCTGACGAAAACCCATGCATTTACTAAATGCAGAGTAGATAGGGTATCACAGGAATCTGGCAAAACCTAATGAAATTCCCAGAAAAAAATTAAGTTAGGCTTGATCTTAAAGTTAAGCCTCGAGAACTGCAGGAAAATAATAAATAGCATATTTTAAACAAATTGAGAAGACAGAAAATTCTAAATTTAACTTACACTTTAAAGAGTGTTTAAATTAAATGAATAAAAAGGCAATGTTAGTGTCACCCTAACTCTGCCTACACCTACAGTGAAACACCATTAAAAATCAGGAGACCACCCTATGAGCGAAGACACGTCTTCTATAAAAACAAGACTCATGAGATCAACCCAACACTACCACTTCTAACCTGGACATCTGCCCTCTTGTTATATCAAAGCTAGAAGAAGGGATCTCCTGGGCTACTACTAACAGGGAGAGTTAATACTTCCCTGAAAGAATGCAAGCAACCCTTAAACAAGTGCCATCACCACCCCTTCTAAGCTCCCTTTCTTGTGAAAGGTGATGCTCCCCCATGCCAGGCAAATTGAACAAGGAGCATCCAGGTACTAACACAATGCGTGCTTTGGAAATGTACGTCACGCACTTGTTAACAGTGCCAAGTAAACACCCAGGTTTTTTATGGAACCATTCCAGAACAAGCACCGCAAACAGTGTGTCTCCAGGGGATGAATGCACTTCAGATAGTATATCACTACTCAGCTTTTAGCATTCCAAAATGGGTTGAAAATTTACTAGTCCAATGCAAAGATGCATTTCCTCACCCTTTATATAATGGCAATCAATGATAATGAAAGTAGTAATGATACTTTACTCTCCTATCAAAAAAAGAAACTCATTTATCCCAGACAAGCGAGTAGCAGAGTTGTGTTAGGTTGATATAGCACAGTCCTTTACTGCATACCTTCAATGTTCTGACCACCAGTCAAGTCTAATTGTTCAGTAAAACTCACCATGCATGTCATTATTTTTACATTTGCAGATGGCATTACAGTAACAAATCCCTCAACAACCCTGTGAAGTTTTACTGATAAGAAAATGGAGAAAAAGAAACAAGGATCATAAAAGTCTGTTCAGTGACAACTTTGGTTTTTTCCCCTCAATGATACGAGAGTATGATAATCCAGGTAGTTATAGCTGAGTAATAAAAGTCAGCAGACATTACTAAATGTAGTTTTAGGAAGTGAACAAAAAATACCCTCAGCCAATTTTGGAAAGTAGAATTACTAACATTCCACCTAGAGCTTGGGGAATTTCTAATTTAATCATGAGGGATATTTTCAGAGGCCATTAGCCTAGCTGAAATGAAAATTAAATTCATGTTATTGAGGGGAAGACCAGAGTTAGATACAAGTTCCTTCAACTACCACTGAAGTCACTGGATATGAAGTGTGTGTGTGTGCGCGCGCACACACTTACATTCCACAAGGTATGTTTTGTATGGTATTAAAGAAAATGTTTTAAAAAGAGGCTACTGATACCTTGATCTACAACCTTTTCAGTTCATTTAAGAAAAACAAAAAATAATTATGGCTAGTGAACTTACCCCATTCCCTGCTTAAATGCCTCAATCAGCTTATTTTTCTTATTCTGGTCTTCTACCCAGTATACACTAGGAATTACAAACTCTGATGTCACTCGGCACTGCGGGCAGGATCTTAAATGGGTAAAAGAAAAGAAAATAAACGTACATACACTTTGTTGAGAAAAGATATTTCTCGACAGCTAGCCATAAACAGCAAGTGGAGAAAGGGGAACAGGATCTTTCATGTTGAAGCATCGAAGGGTATCATAGCTGATTACAGTGTATACCAGGGGCAGGCAAACTTTTTTCCCTGAGGGTCACATCTGGGTATGGAAATTGTATGGCAGGCTATGAATGCTCACAAAATTGAGAGTTGGGGTGCGTGAGGGCTGCAGCTGGGGGTCTGGGCTCTGGGATGGGGTCAAGGGGGTTTCCAGCTCAGAAGGACTGGGCTCGGAGTTGAGGGTCAGGGTTGTGGGGGGGATTGGGTCAAGGGGGTGCCAGGGGGCACTGGGGCAGCTCAGCTCTGCAGGCTGCTGTTCTCTCCAGCCGTCCAGGCACAAGGGGAGCAGGAGCAGGGNGGGCTCTGGGGTGGGGACAGAAATGGAGTTCGGGTTCTAGGAGGGGGCTCCAGGCTGGAATGTGGGAAGGGGTGAGGGCTCCAGATGGAGGTGTGGGCTCTGGGATGGGACTAGGGATAAGGTATTTGAGGCCCAGAAGTGGGCTGGGGGTAGAGCAGAAGGGTTTGGAGTATGGGAGGGGGTTCCTGGCTGAGGAGGAGGAACATGCTGCTGCTTCCAGGAGTTGCGTGGAGCCATGGCATGCGTGGAGCAGGATTAAAAGGTCTAACGGGCTGAACATGGGCTGTAGTTTGCCCATCCCTGGTGTATACTGTACTTACAAGTTTTTATAATTAAAGTTTCAACTGAAGTAAACCAATTCAGCCCAATCAGGTTTGGTCCAAACTACAATTAAATCAATGTTGGAATAGTTAGCATGCTTTTCCTGATCAGTGTAGACAATGATTTTTTTTCCTTGAGACCTAAGTTCACATTAGACAATTCAGGTACCTCAATCCTTGTTCTGTAGAACTACAGCAGCCAAATAAGGCAAAGGAGAAGATTGGTACTTGACCTGTCTACTAGGATTGCAATAAGCAGGCCAGTTTAAACTAGTGGTCTTGTGAAATGGACACTCATTAGAACCAGATCAAGAACCCAAGTGATTTCACAGGGAACGCCTAACAGCCATCAGATAATTTCTAGGCAAAAGGCTTTTATGTCCCATTACCAGCCCAATGAACCATCCAGTCTGTCAGCCAGAACTTCTTTTAAGATTCCATTCCCTTTTCTTAATATCTTCTGAGAAGGCTGATGAGGGCACAAGTGGTTTAAGAGTTTCAGATCTATCATATATACTCATTCATAAGCCAAATTTTTTTTTAGTAAAACAAGGAAGCACCAGAGAAGGGGATCATCTTATGAAGGGGTATGGAGAGGGAGAGGTGGGACACAGCCCTT
Source organism: Chelonoidis abingdonii (assembly GCF_003597395.2). Taxonomy (NCBI): domain Eukaryota; kingdom Metazoa; phylum Chordata; order Testudines; family Testudinidae; genus Chelonoidis; species Chelonoidis abingdonii. Next base: position 3,482,768 of record NC_133785.1, on the reverse strand, counting down.
CCCCCAACAGAGGGAGCAAGGAGAGGCAGTACAGCCAGCAGATACAGAAGGGAAGAGGAGGGGCCAGAGTCTCTCAGCTTCTGGCCACGGTGCTCTCCCCCCAACCTCCAAAGCCGCTGCAGCTCCAGGTCTGGCAGGCTGCAGCCGCACCGCCTTGTCCAGCCCACCGAAGCAGGCTGCAGCCAGGTCAGAGACACCCTCCCCAGATAAGGTGGGAAGGGTGGGGTCATGTGGGGTGTGGTCACAAAGGTTACTCTGACTCCCAGCTTCTCCCCCCAAAAAAATTTCTACCAGTTGCTGTCTCAGCCCACCAGGATAAGCAGCTGGCCCACTGGGACACTTAGTTTGTTTACCTCAAGTGTCCACAGGCATGGAGGTAAACCTAAGTAAACAAACTAACTATCTCGGCCCCCCCAGAGGCTTATCCTGATGGCCTGAGAGCCAAAAAGTTTGCTGACTCCTGAATTATAGGGTTGGCTTATAAAATTTTTCCATTTTTATTTATCCATCGGGGGGGGGGCAGTGTCAGCTTATAAACGAACCAGCTTATGATCAAATATATATGGTACTTTCTGAAAACGTTGAAAAAACATTTGTCAATATTGGCTCAGGGGGACTACTGTGAAAACCATTTGGCAGCAACAGCCTCATTTCTTCTCATCACAGACCAAGCTTCTCCCAGTGAATGCCCATTGGGAGCAATACTACAAGCAGCTTCCAATATGTGGATTTCACTGTAGCAAACTCATTGTGAAGGATATGGGAAATACACTGTAAGAATGGAAAATATTTTTTCAAAAAAGTTTTCCCTGAAACATCTGTAGCTTCCTAAGGAGTTCGAGGAAAAGGCAAATTTCTTTTGTGATATCAGTTGGATTCTTAAAATTTCCTGTATTTCTGTTCTAAAGAGAATCAAGCTTTAATGCATTTATATAGGAGCTAAAACAGCAGATTCAACTAAGGCATTGGCCAGATAAAAAATAAATGCATGATCAATGGCGTATCCAAATGAACATTCAGAGCGAGCATGAAAATAGCTAGAATTTATACACAATCCAGTAACTGAAGGTGTACAAACAGAGCAACAGCAGTTTTCAATTCTTAACTAAGGCCATGTCTACATTTACCAGATATCAAGGCTGCTGTGATCGATGCTGCGGGGTTGATTTAGTGGTTCTGGTGATGACATGCTAAATGGATGGCAGAGCGCTGTCCGGTTGACTCCAGTATTCCACCAGAACGAGAAGAGTAAGATAAGTCAATGAGAGAGCGTCTCCCATCAACGCAGCAAGGTGTAGACACTGCAGTAAGTCAACCTAAGCTATGTCAACTCCAGTTATGTTATTCACGAAGCTGAAATAGCATAATTTAAGTCCACTCACCACGGTAGTGTATACAAGGCCTAAGATACTGTACCTCCTTGGCACATGGAGTCAGGATTTTCATGACAATCTCAGTATTGGACACATTAGCATTTTAGGCCCATAGAATTTATCTTTGTGAACATACTTAGTTTGATATGAAAGATACTTTTTGACTAGACAGTGCTATAGAAGAGAACACTTGAATGACACAAGCTATAATAGACAGTGTGATCTGGGTGGATGCAAGTCCAACTGGTTGAGCTCTTGCACAGAGTTAACATCACTTACTTTATGATTATATTCTCAAACTGTTTGGCACATCTCCACTGCCGGATGCAGGACAAACAGTAGGTGTGATTGCAGTTGGAAAGGATTCCGAACCTTCTCTCCGAGGCCGATGGTTTCTCATACACCACTTCCATGCAGATACTGCATACTTTGTCCTGACTTGCCTGAAAGGCAAAGGCCTTCTCCATCTCATGTTCAAATGCTGCCATGCACATCTAGGTCATAAAACAGAAAGGACAGAAGCAAAGAGTTACTTTGGGACTCTACCATATTTGCACAATGCTTCTACCTTGTAAAAACACAAACAAATATCTATGAAAGGCCATATAAAGAAAAAACCTAGTACTAGTAGATCTAAGTCTGTTAAAAATGTAGTTCATGCCTTTTGGTTTATAAAACATCTCCAAAAAGACATTAAAAGACCACTAAGGTTGCAAATTCCAGCCCACAAAAGTTAGAAAACACCAGAATTTAGATTGCTGTGCAACCTTAATTCACACCTCTTGAGTATGCATTAGGATACAGCCTTTAATTACATGATCACAATCTGTGTCTTCCCACAGGACACAGGCCTTACTCAATGCACAGAATTATGGTGCTTACTAAATGAGCAGCTTTCAATATTATTTTATGCTTGTTCACTGTGTGGCCCCAGGTCTTATTTACTGCACACTATTTAAACCTCTTCTGAATACAGAATTATTCATTTTTTCATAGTGTTTTCTATAGTATTCATTACTATAATATCCGAGTGCTTCGCAAACATTGATTTATTCTCACAAATATTCCTGTGAAGCAAGGTGGTATTACTTTTCCCAGGCATTTTGTAAATTTTGAGTGCTTGTCTTTACAACCGTAACGTTTTGTTAATTTTTTGGATGCAATTTCCTAGGTGATTTTTTTTTTTTTTTAATCAAATTATAGAAATTCCAACATGTGGCATCATACTGATGCCTCCCCCCCGCCAATAGGCCATCAGCCAGGCTGGAACCATTGCACAAACCTCAGCCATTTGAGTAACAGAATAAATGATAATAGCAGTAGGGCTGTCATCCTTTATGTACGCCAGCACTGAAGGGAGATGAGGGACGCTTTGCCAGTGGGTTTTACTGGTATTTGTTGATGACAGAGGAATCTCAGGTTCCATTCCAGATTCTGAAGGGACTGTATTTTGGTGGTTACAAACCCTTCTGCCCCCTGAAACCTGAACTCTCCTGTCCATCCACAGGCTTCTTTTTCCAGTCTCCCCACTCTGGCTCCTCATTCCAGTCCCAGCTCCCTTACCCAGCCAATTCTTGTCTCCCACCAGCTGCCAGTACTAATCTACTCCCTCCATCTCCCTGGGCCAGATCCAACTCTTGTCAATTCTGCATTCTAATCACGCTGTTCCCGCACTATGCTGCCTCAATGCCAGTAGAGGGAACACTGAGGAGATAAGTGTTTGTCTTTGGCTCTCATTTCCAGTGCCCCATGCCACAGAAGTGCACAGTAATTGACGACAAATGATTGCTCCCACCCCCACCCCCAGACTGGAACATACTCAGTACAGAAGGAATCTTTGAAGAGTTCAGCTGCCTAACAAACAATTTCTTACTAAGCATGTGCAACATGAGATTTTTTTTTTCCCCCAAAGATTTATAACTTGAACAAATTTACCCTCCCCCAGGAACAACAAAACGACATCCTTAAGAAAGGCAATCTCCCTGCCAAATTCCAAGCCCTTGTTCAAAGCACGGAGGCCCTAGAGAGAGTCTCAGAAAACAATTATAAGAATTTTTAATATATTTTCCCCTGATTTCATTCTCTGAAACAGCTGAATCGTTTTTGCTGAAATTTTCCTAAAAAACTAAGCTTGAGGGAGATACCCAATACGGAAAATTTCAGCCAAACAGTTACAGTTTGGCAAAATTTAAAAACTGCTGAAAACAGGGGCTTATAATGAAAAGTGTAAGGCATTCTTAGCTATATGCAGTGCTACCAGTTCTACCTATAATACAACTGTATTAAACTTGGCACAGCAAAAATTCCTGCTGCTAGTTGATGGAGAATACAATTATAAAGCCAAAAGGCCACAGTGACAGTGGTGATTTAAAAAAAAAAAACAAAAAACTGCTTTTACTAACAAAGCTACTGTATGTGCAAGAGAACCAACTGTACTATGAGCAGCTGACTTGCCTCTGATAAATAGATTTGGATGACAAGGGTTACAGAGAGCTCAATATAACTGAAGTGAACTGAACCTAAAATCCTATCCAAATTGGGATTGGATGGCTCAGGAGAGTAGCAGTGGGATGCAGCAACTTTCCGGACCTCAAATTACAGCGAATATCGGCAATGACTGGAAGTTACCATCTGACTGCACCACGGCAGGCTATGTGAAATGAGTTGGTTGTCTCAGGTCAGTGTGGTCTGGAAGAAGGAGTACAAGTAGAGTTTAGAGAACCTGATGGCCTTTTAGGCATGCTGCAAAAGCCATCTGTTTGAGAGGGTTTTTGGAGAGAGCCAAGGGGATTCCTCCCAGAATGATGAAAAAGGTGAAAAGGAGTGTCTATAGATGGTTGGCTGAATTCCTGTTGTATGATTATTTTAACGCAGCTGGTATTTTGTTGTATGAACAACATGTTCCGGTGCCTAGAGCCTTCAATAGATCTCTTAATTATTTTAGATCTAAATTAAGTATATACACAAATGCTCTTTAAAGCACTAAAGTTAGCCAGTAACACACAAGTGTCTGTGGGCTTTAGAACAAACATATTTATAACATGTTTTAGACCCAAGTTTAATTTATGTTAATCTTTACCTTCTCATGAGCCTTCCTCTGCTCTGGGTCAAAGGGATGAAGTACTTGCAATTCACAGATTTCACACACATCTCCATGGAGGTAAAGACACCGGTCACCGAACTGGCATTCCCCAGCTGCTGCATAGGGACATAGCTGCTGTCCATCAGCATAGGAACTTCCAGCCACTGAATCTTCTTTGAGCCCACTGCAAATAGCTTCTAAATATGAATGGGGCTTCACTTCCAGATTATCATTTTTGTCACTACAACACACTGGGTCACTCACGGCACTGTGTCTCACCTGTTCTTCACTCAAACCACATAAATCTTAAAAAAGAAAAAGCATAGTATGTACCATGAAAGACCACAGGAGCATAAAAACAGCTGCTACCTGTTGAATGATAGTTTCCTTGTTAATAGTTAAACCCTTTCACCTGCTGATCTCATATTTAGCAGCTTCCATCTCCAAATTATCCAGCTTTACAGCTTTAAACTACCCACTGTAAAGCTTGAAGATACCAGGTACAGCATATGATGCGTTTTCATTTTAAGTACTGTAGAAGCCAAGATAAAACTGCATAGATTTGCACTTAAAACGTGAAACAGAACTTTAAAATATGTTTTAAGTGATTGAATTCACTCACCACAATTAACACATAGGAGAGGGAGTTTGGCAGGGGAATATCAGGAGTTTTAACTCTGATACTATCACCTGTTTCCCCTGCCAATGAGCCTTTGGTTATCTAGGGGAACCTGAAATTTGGATTGTCAGGCTCCTCTAGATACAAGATCAGCAATCAGAAACCCCCAACTTCCCACACACATTCATTCCCACATCATCTCTGACACTGTCCACTTCTTCAATTTAAACACAAAGCTATGCCCCTCATACAGAAATAAAACAGCTTACAGTGAAAAGAAAAGCAGAGATTATGGTCTAGTTACTATTTCTGTTCTCTGATACTGCTATCCAGCTTTCCTGAGCATCCAGGTGGCCTTAGCACAGAGACCCTGGGTAGGAAGACTGGGCAACAGAGGAAATCTGGGGTTCTGCAGGGCTGTGACGAGGAGGATGATTCAGCCCTGCAATCTCAAGAGGATTGTGAATGGGGATGCACAGAGGGAGAGGTCGGTGGGGTGGAGGAGTTGGTGAGACCAGGCTGGGTATGTGTGTAGTAAAGGAGGTCTGGGGCAAGTGGGACCTCAGTCCCTCTGTGCTGGGGCATCAGCAATGGAAGGGCTCCCTTAATGCTGGTGCCTGAGGGGCACAGAAAGGTCATCAGGGGGATGCGTGGGGCAAAAGTTGACTATTCACATGAGTAAAGTTACTAACATGCATAAATGATCTGGAGGATGGCATGGACTGCACCGTCAGCAAGTTTCCAGATGACACTAAACTGGGAGGAGTGGTAGATACGCTGGAGGGTAGGGATAGGATACAGAGGGACCTAGACAAATTAGAGGATTGGGGCAAAAGAAATCTGATGAGGTTCAACAAGGACAAGTGCAGAGTCCTGCACTTAGGATGGAAGAATCCCATGCACTGCTACAAACTAGGGACCGAATGGCTAGGCAGCAGTTCTGCAGAAAAGGGGGGTTACAGTGGAGTGGATGAGAAGCTGGATATGAGTTGACAGTGTGACCTTGTTGCCAAGAAGGCTAACAGCATTTTGGGCTGTATAAGTAGGGGTACTGCCAGCAGATCGAGGGACGTGATCATTCCCCTCTATTCGACATTGGTGAGGCCTCATCTGGAGTACTGTGTCCAGTTTTGGGCCCCACATTACAAGAAGGATGTGGAAAAATTGGAAAGAGTCCAGCGGAGGGCAACAAAAATGATGAGGAGAGGCTGAGGGAACTGGGATTGTTTAGTCTGCAGAAGAATGAGGGGGGGATTTGATAGCTGCTTTCAGCTACATGAAAGGGAATTCCAAAAAAGATGGATCTAGACTATTCTCAGTGGTAGCAGATGACAGAACAAGGAGTAATGGTCTCAAGTTACAGTGGGGGAGGTTTAGGTTGGATATTAGGAAAAGCTTTTTCACGAGGAGGGTGGTGAAACACTGGAATGAGTTACCTGGGGAGGTGGTGGAATCTCCTTCCGTACAGGTTTTTAAGGTCAGGCTTGACAAAGCCCTGACTGGGATGATTTAGTTGGGAATTGGTCCTGCTTTGAGCAGGGGGTTGGACTAGATGACCTCCTGAGGTCCCTTCCAACCCTGATATTCTGTGAAATGTTTGTAGGATTATGCTCTATGCACATTACAAATGCAAAATACACCCTTTATAGTCATCACTGAAATGAAAGTGATGAAAAACAAAGAATGGAAAGCAACAGAACTACTGTTAAAAATCATCAAGCCAGGAACAGTGAAGAGACTGACATTAACTGCTCCTACTCACCTCTATCCCTAAGCACTAATGTTCTCTTTTTGCGTTTTCCGGGCTCATGTGTTTTGCTCTTGATTACAGGCATGTTATGCTCTGGCAGAGGGTTAGGGCTGTTGAACGATGGTGAAGAATGGCTAGGTGGCACAGTACCCACTGCACCACCAGACCCAGATGGTCTGGTGTGATCATATCTAAAAAGAGAAAACAACGTAATAAAGTGCCACAAAAACTAAGATCTAGTTCAATGCACAATCATTGTTATTCCAGGAAGCTAACATAACCTGGCAAACTCTTGTTTTCCACTAATGAGCCTGTTTATTCAATATATTAGCTTATGGATCATGATCTGTTCAGATGCAACATGGATGATGATATTACTACTTCAAATTTCTGGAGAACATTTTAAGGATCTCAATAGCACTTTACAAACATTAAGCCTTACAACAGCTTTGCGAGATGGGATCCCCATTTTACACAGACATTAAGGCCTCCATTTTGGACAATGTGCTGGATTTTAGCTATCCAGCAGCTTTGAAAATCAAGTCATACATCTTTCATATTGGGCATAAAAAGACTGAGGAACCCCAAGTCAGATGCTTTTGAAAATGTAGATTTAAATGATTTCTCTAAAGTTACAAAACAATGCTGAAAGGACAATATTCTTAAAGCGTGTGCGTTCAATTAAATACTACTATTCCATTACAAAAAAATGTTTGCTGACGTTTATTCAGATGTGGTAACATCAAAATATTGTGTGCACTGCCAGTTTGTGATCGCTCCTGTTTGCTTACAGACAGCAGCAGCAACACTCTGTGCTCTTATTCACATACACAAATATGGTGTATGCATATGTGTATACATAGAAAAACACATACGTTATAGATATTAGATATATAGATAGATGGATTTTTCAAAAGTACTCAACATTGGCCTAACTCTGCTCCCACTGAAAACAATGGGAATTTTAGTCTATATGAACATGCTGTTATCTATCAGCTCTGTGTTCTGGGGGAACCAGGGTGCAGTACCCAGTCTGACTCACGAAAGACACCCCCACACCAGCCTCTGCTTGAGCCAAAGCGAATCAGAAGAAAGACTTACAAAAAGCAATGAAAAAGCAGTGGAAAACACACCTAAACCCCTCGGACAAAGGTGACAAGATTAAGGAAACCCCCCCTCGCCTCATCTGCATCAAAGATGGGACAGGGAGGCATCTCCATTAGCATACAGAATGGAGAACAGAGATTCCAAGGCAAGAACTGCACAACCAGAAATGCAGGAAAGCACTCTATGATGGGGAAATCTCTGCTCCAGCTGTTAATGAACACACTTGCACACCCCCAGCTCAGTAGTTACCAGACCAATTCTAGAAATAAATCCTTTACTGGTATCCAAAATACTGAAGCTGCCTGATTGCACTGTGAGCTCCCTGGAAGGACCACCACTTATAGCTAAGAATAATCTATTCCTATCATCTAGCCTGAACAGAAAAACTTTGGTATACTCCCTTGAGTCATCAGTTTACCCACAAACAAATCTAGTGTTCTCCCTTGAACCATTGTTCTTTCCCTACAAAAACACCTATCCATGCTGAAGTAAGTGCTCTGATGCCTGGATCCAAAATCTGCATCAGTTCCATTGGGACTTCATCATCTCTTCTCCTAACTGGTCGTGCTGGGGCTCTGCCTGTCTCCAGCACTCTGGACCCTCAGCTACCACCACCACCTGGGAATCCTGATCGATTCAAGCTTCACAGAGTGGTGAAAAGCCAGCTCTCTCTCTCTCTAGCCTTCTGACTCTGACTTGTGTGATCAGTTATAATTTTCTAAACCTAACTTTTGTAATCAAATTTAAATTAGATAATAACTGTTCTGTTTGTCCACCATAAGAGGGCAGGAACACTTACTCTGGGAAGGTCAATTTCAAAACATGCTTTCTGAACTTGGCAGATAGTACTTTGCTAGCCAATGCTGCAGAGTTCTTATTGTGAGTCAAGCAGAAGGAGTTACACATAGCTGAGGCCATGGAGGTCCATCGTCTGAGCAGGACCAGCGCCAGGGTTTCTGGCGCCCTAGGCGCTGGGCCATTTCGCCACCCCACGCGCGGGTCTTGCGGCTCCGGTGGAGCTGCCGCAGGCATGCCTGCGGCAGGTCCACCGGGGCCACGAGACCAGCAGACCCTCCGCAAGTACGACTGCGGCAGCTCCACCGGAGCCGCCTGCCACCCCCCCCCCCCCAAATGCTGGCGCCCTAGGCGACTGCCTAAGTCGCCTAAATGAAAGCGCCGGCCCTGCATCTGAGAAACAGTATTACTGTCTGGCTGGAATTCTCTTAAGGTCTGAGCAGAGGAGATTGAATTTTCAGGAATTGTTCCTCTTGAAGGAAGGTTCTTCCTGCTGTAAACCAAACCTTAAGTCTAGGTTCCAAGAGCATTTTTGCATTGCTCACAGATGTCTTCCAATGATACACAGAACGATGCTGGGCTCTGCTAACAGGAGCCATATTTAGCGCCATACTCTTTTGCAGATGCAAAAGCGTGCTCCCACTAGGACTGACTCTGCTAAGGAAGGCCAACACCCACAGGGTTTCATTGTGTCTAGAACTTGGATTTGATGGCTTAAGATCCTTAAGTATTGAAGGTTTTGCCTTCACTTCAGGAGCAGACAGTACTTTCAGCAGGATACACTTTTTATTCCCTGAGAGTTGAGAGCTGACACAGGCCTCTCCGTATTCACAGAACCAGTGGCTATGGAACTGGAGGGTTTATCGGCTAGTGCATTCCTGATGCAGTAAGCCTTGGAGCTGATGTTCTTTGCAAGCTATTGGGGTGAAGGTACTGCAAAACAAGCGCTGGGAAGGTGGTCGACCTTCCCACCCCATCACATATGGGCATCCAAAGTGGGGAACACAGCAGGACAAGACGCACACCTCTTAAATCCTACCCACTTCCCTTTTGGGTCCACCATAGTGTCTGCACACCCACGCCAACGTGAGTGAACAAAAACTAATAAAAATACTTTATAAAGAAAGCACACTAAAAATTTCTAACATTAATACTAATTGAGAAATCTAAGCTACCTTCAAAGTGGTCAGATGCAGGATGGATCAAGTTGGAAAGGTTCCTACTATTAATGGTGCATGAACTGTACTGATATCTGACAAGACAGTATTTTAATTTCTATAGCACCACTTATTTAAGGAACTCAAAGCAATCAGCCTGGTGAGGTCAGATTATCCCTATTTTACAAGAGGTTAAGGCCTAAACTTTGTATTAAAATGTCTATCACACAAATCAAGAAATTCAACATAAAAGTTCCATAGCAACCTTAACTCGGTCCCCTTTTTCCCCACAGGATCGGAAAAAACAACAGTTAGGCATAACTCTACAATTTATTATTTGTATTACAGTAGCAGTCAGAGACCCAAGTTAAGACCAAGCCACCATAGTATTCAACACTACAGACATGAGATGACATGGTCTCCTAACTAAAAGGAACTTGCTGTCTTTAAAAAAACCTACCACAAAACTCAAGGACAAAAAGCCATGGGATCATTAAGGTTCATGCAGAGCACAAAGATACAAAACCAGGAGACTACTGAGTACTCAACTTATCCATCAGGAGCACAATGTTTGCCTTTCATGTTGGTTTTATAAGCCTTTCGTTATGTTATTCTTTTTTATAAATGCATCCAATGTATCTTTGTTGCTGTTGTTCCTTTATTTCCTAGAGTGTACAAACCTATTATCTGCATCTTTTCTAGTTGTGAGGAACACACATTATATTAGAAGAGTGGCAATTTTTACCTGCAGCGAGCTCCATAGGCACACTGTCCTTTCTGGTAGTATCTGCAGACAGTAGAGGGTTTGCTTGTAGTTAAGTCATGTGAAAACAAACACCTGCTTCCTTCACGACACACCCCTTGCATATAATACCTGAAGGGATAAATGGTTACAGCCACAGAGATCTGTTACATACTATAAATTAGGACACTTATTTTCTAGAGAAAGGTTTTGAAGAGCATTTCTCTCTCAATCCTGCCCTTTGTTCTCCATTGCAAGAAAAATCCCAGATAAAGGATTACACATGGAGAAAAGCAATTCTCTATACTCCTAACTCCAGCTGGAAACTTAAATTAGCCACTTTAATCATATTATGCAATACTTCTGGTTAATACCTTCCTAAAAGGTCGTGTTGGTAAATCACTAAATACTTTTAAATAGGTGCAGCTGAAATACATAGATTCTTGGCCACTGAAAACAAGTATTTCCTTTTTGCATTTTTTTAAAAAAAGGTAGCAGTAATAAGCACTACATAACTTATAATTAAACAGAGCAGAAATACAAGATAAACTATTACATAGTGTTACTTTCAACACTCCATCCCCATGTAAGTTTTTAAATCAGCAAGCAGTGTTATAGTAAATTGACAATAAGGACACAAGGCAAACACTGGTCTCTCTAACAATTTGTTTTAATTAATTCAGTTCTTCTGCAAGTGGCTCAGGAGATGATCAGATGCAAAAGGCAAAATAGGTTGGGAACTGAAACCAAAACAACAACAAAAAGCACCGCTCTGCTAATTCCAGAGGAAGAGACAGATCGTTGACATTAGGGGGAAAACAAACCCCAACCCCGTACGCGTTAGCCCCATACAAAATAACTCGTAATGTGCAGCTTGTATCACGTACCTGCGCTTAGAGAGCCCAGCAACCTGACAGAACCCGACTACAAGCGTAGGATCGGGACTGCGAACAACCCGCCCCCTGGGCCCCAGTCCCGTCCTTCGGCCGCTCTGGGCTGGGGCGCTGAAGCGAGCCCCGCTCCACGCCGCGCCGGCGCCAACCCGGCCAGCTCGCGCCGAGAAGCAGCGGTGACACGCGCCGGGGCCCGGTTGTCCGGCCAGCTCCGCTAAGGCTGAGGGGCCGGGGCCGACAAACGCCCTGCACAGAGCCGCGTTCGCCAGCCGTTTCCAGGCAGCCCCGTACGGCCCCGCGCCCCGGCAGCGCGACTCGCCAGGGACTGGCAATCCCGGGGCTCCGGGCCTGGCGCCGCGCGGCCGGTCAGACCAACGGCAACCCTTGGGCGCCATTTCCAGCCGCTCCGGCACCAGCCCGGGCCGCCCCGGAGCCGGCTCTAGCTGCGGCCCCGCCGGACTCCTGGCATGTAGGCCCAGTGGGCCCCGCACCCAGAGCCGCGGGGCAGAGAGCGAGTCCCGGCGGCTCCAGGAGGCCTGGTACGATAGCGAGGCGGGGGTCGAGGGCAATGCCGGGACCCGACGCCAGCAGCTGAACTGCCCCCGCTCTCACCTGCAGGTCACCTCCTTGGTGCTCATGTCTCCGCTCCCCGGCCGCCCCGCCGGCAGCCGACGTGCTCGCCCCGCGCCGCTCGCTCTTGGTTGGTTCCGCTGAGCCCCGGGCGAGGGGCGGAGCCGCTAGACTCCCCCCGGTCTCTGTCTGAAGGAACTAACGCCCACTGGCAACTTGTTCACCGCGCACTGAGCCATAGAGACGGGGAGGCGGGGCAGAGCGTCGCTTCCGTGAACCATAGAGATGCAGGGAGCTAGAGCGTTTCCCTTCTTAGCTATCGACACCGTGTGGGGTGTCCTCGGTTCAGACCACAGCCGTCAGGCTGAGGAGCCGCCCACAAGACCATGAATCCAGGGTACCAGAGAGAGGCCGGCGGCGGCGAGGACAGCAGAGCGCTCGCCCTGTGCCGTAGACAAGGGGGCACGGTTCAGTGCCTAGGCAGGAGTAGTAGAGTCAAAGGTGCCTGGTTCAGGTGGTGCCCTCGGGTCTCCGGGGCAGGCACAGTGAGGCCAGGGGGAAGATTTCCTATTTGAGGTATCAACAATGTCCAGCCTGAGTCTCCCCTCCCTAGGTTACTGGGGGATTAATTCCTGGACACTTCAGTGATGTTCTGTGAGCACCACACACCTTGGGGTTACCAGTTTTGATTGGATGTATTCCTGGAAGTTTCATCAGGTCAATTTTTAATTCTGGGACTCCTGAACAATCCTGAAAATTTGGCAACCCTAGGTGCGGGAGGTGGGTCTTTAACAAAGGCTTTCTTTATCCAGACCATTCACTGGTCATTGAAGTTCATGGGGCAATAGCACAAACCAGGAGTTTAAAACTTACTGACAAAAAAATCCTACCCTTTCCAAGTTGCTCAACTTTGGTTTATCAAAATTTTGTGATGTTGCCATTTCAATTGTTCTCTGTCATGCTGGAGACTTTCAGGCTAAACAGGACCTGATTTATTAATGTAAAAAGCAAGTAGGGTTAAAAAAAGAAAAACCATAACAAAACCCTCCCCTTTCAGGCTTTTTTTACTCCATTATGGAAAAAGTAAAAAAGGCATAAACTCAGTATAATTTGCTTTTGCAGGTTATCCTCAGGGACACAACTGTGTAAATTCTGTCCTCACTACCTGTGCCCCAGATTTCATTCTGCTTATTTTGTTTAGTGACTAATTTAAAAGGAGCTGTATGGGTGTCACTCAGGACAGAATTCAGGCCAGGCTTCATCCTGCAATTTTTACAGTAGTGAAGAAATATCCAGTGCAAGGAATAATAATAAAAAACAAACCCTAAAGCAATGGTCTGGATTTTAGAAATAAAGAATTCTGTCTAAAGATGGCTTAACTCTATGTCAGGCTTTGGATATTGGTAAAAGGTGTTACGGCAAGTTCATGTAGGAGCAACAAAGTGATCAAAGAGCTTGTTTATTAAGTTCTTATGTAGAAAACAAAGTCACTGGAATTAGTTCTGTTACATATTGTGAGGAAACAGCTATTACTGGTATTTATTCATAAAGCAGCACAGAAATTAACTGTACACAAGGCACAGAATGAATACAGTACCTGCCTAGAAGAGCTCACAACCTGGAAGTCAAAAGGAAGAAGATAATGACTGCATTGAGAAACCTAAAGCAAGGGTTAATTACTAACTTGAGAGAGTGGAGTCACACCAGGGTTAAGTTTGACCCTGTAACTTATAAATCATATGATAGTGAAGATTACTACATATACAGACACAGAATTCAGAGCTAAAATAGAGATAACAGGTATGACTTACTACTAGAAAAGCAACAGTACCATTCTCAGAACTAAGAAAAACACATTTTTTTAGAATCTACAGAGGGGAAATGATGCAAACACAATTCAGCTTTAATACCTGTAAGCAACACATGAGCTTGTTTAGCCTGTATTTTCTTCGCTGTTGAAGAGCATTGTGTTGTATATGTACTTTGTATTCTAAGCTGTTAATTGTAAAATCTACAGATACACAGAGCTAGAGGGATGATCAAGAACCGAGCCAAAGCAAAACTGTGTATATCATCTCACTTGAAAAAACTCTCAACCCAATTCTTAATGTAGTGTAATATTAAAATGAACACTAGCTCTTTAAGAGATTGTCCAAACATCATGTCTCCAGTTACTAGTTATCCTAACAGTGAGTGGTTAAGTGGGCTGTCATTCTGAATGACATCACTGAATAACCTCCATTCCTAATCCAGTGATCCACCTGGGATCTGGGTGAGACTGTGATAGGGTGCAAAATAAGGTAGTTTCAGAAAGCTTCCCTCTATTTGCACAAGTAGTTGGCTGAAACAATGCAGTCCCTGGACTCAGAGAAAGGCTTAATCAAATTCAGCCATTGTAAGAAGGACATATTTTGTTCTTATGTGCCCAAGCTGTGCCCTGTTTGTGGGCAGAGTTTAAACTACAGGAGACTGGAAGACGCACCTGTCAGCATTCCTAGCCCATTTGTCAACGGGCATAGGCAGAAATGTTCATTTTTACTTCAACCTACTACAGGAACATTTCTTAGGTATGGATATTTTGTTTTGTTACCATTGCTAAATGAAGTGTTTCCAAATGTTTGCTTATAGCATTTACTTACATTAAATGTATTTACTGCTTCTAATGACCTGATCCTACAAGTAAAGAGTTCCACCAAAGCCACTGGAATTACTCAGGTGTGCAAAACCTTCCTGATTAAGGCCTTGCAGGATCAGGGAAACTCCCAGTTAATTCAATGAGAGTTTTGCCTGAGTAGAAACTGAGTAAAATCCTCAGGATTTGTCTCTTTCATGGTAATTTTTCTAATATGTATCAAACTGAACACAGGTGTATGTATATACACAGGAACATGGCTGTTTTGTTTTTTTAAGATTGCTTGGACCATATTGTATTATTGATTACATAGGAGAGTTCTAATTTAAAATCTTATATAGAATTACATGACATTTTATTCAGACACTAGAATTAAAGATTCTGTATATGTAAAACAATGAGTTATACATGTATACCAGTTTTCTCCCTTTGAGGGAAAGACGCCAGTGTTTACTACTTTTAAAGAATGAGTTTTCAATTAAATCAAACAGAATGAAGTTCCTCTCCCAGAACCTCTTTCTGTCAGTTTTAGTGTCAGAAAGAGGCAATCTGGGCCTTGATTCTTCATCTATGAGTGTGCCAAGGCTCTACAGTGTGAGATGTACACTATGATTCTGGGGTTATTATTCTGCTCATCTCTCCCTTGTTGCTGGGTTTTTCATTTAAATACATTTTTCTTTTAAAGATAAACTTTAAAAGAAACTTTAAAGTTTATCTTTAAAACTTCTTTTAAAGATAAACTTCCTTGAAATTATGACAACCTTTTTTTTAAGGCCTAAACATCCTACAATCTATTAAAATAATTCAAATTAAATAATTAAAAAAACACCACACGAGGCATTACATGTTTTCTGCCAAAGCTTTGAAGAAAGTCAAAGCACAGAACTGGTGGAAGTCACTGGCTAGGTACCTGGGTCCAGTTTGCTGAAGTGCAATACTAACTTTTGACAGCGGTTGCCTCTTCTGCTAATAAAATGTTTTCTTCATTCCAGTTTATTCAACTAGTTCCTTGCACTGGCTAGATCTCTGGTGGGCAACCCGCAGGCCGCCTGCGGCCCATCAGGGTAATCTGATTGCTGGCCGCGAGATGCTTTATGTTCACTATCCACAGGCATGGCCCTAGCCAATGGAAGCTGCAGGGGGCCATGCCTGCGGACAGTCAACATTAGCAAAATGTCTCGTGACCTGCAATCAGATTACCCTGCTGAGCTGCATGTGGGCCGCAGGTTGTCCATCACTGGACTATGTGAAAGTAGAATTAATTATATTGTAAAAATAAGAATGGATTAAAGAAATGTTGTCTGCACCTTTAAGCAAAATTGTTGGAATGTTGCAATCCAGGTGTCAGGAACACAGACATTAGCATAGAACAATTGCACCGTTTAAGGGCAATTGGAAAAGTATTAGCCTTAGATCGATACCAATCAGTAAGGACGTGGAATATGCATGCTGTGTCACAGGTGGTTTTTCCTGTCTGTTGCTTTCTTTGTCCCTTTGTCTAAACTCCTGCCCTTTTATCTGTATAAATAAGATAGTTTGTGTCTTGTATGGTGCTCACATTATCTAGGTGTATTAGCAGAGCGCTGTGCTAATAAAACAGAGTGGTCTGACAAACTGTGAGTCCTGAGTCTAACTTTGACAACTAGATCACTCAAAGTTGAAAAACCAACTGGGAGTTGAAAAAAATAGGAACGTTTGTTTTCCTCTCCACTCTATGAATAAAAACAAGGTGAGAGGATGAGATATACTATAGGCATGCAAAAACAACAAGGAGTCCGGTGGCACCTTAAAGACTAACAGATTTATTTGGGCACAAGCTTTCGTGGGTACGCAGCAATTCTCCAAAAACAGCCATATCTCAGGAGTTTGTAGGGTGGATACACTACACACCCACATCATATATAACTTGAAAGCTTATGTTGTTTGTTTAGATGAGGTATGATTTGGAATTGTCAAGGGGTGCCATACGTCCATAGGCGAGATGAAATAATAGTATAAAAAATTATAGCATAATTTTTGTGCTGTTCCAGGAACACTGCAATATGACTGACTGTAGTTTTTACTGTTTAAGTTAAATTTCAACACCTTAATGTTATTGGTCAAAGCTACCAAACAAAAATGCATTACAAGATTTTTATTGGTTTTGCATGGGCAATTTTTTTTTAAATTATGAAGCTGTTTAGCAGGTGGCAAAAATGGTGATTACCAACGTCTTCAGTATACTAATATGAAATGTTTTCACATTGCATATTCTTGTCAAAGTAGCTTACAAATTATTACAATAATTTTCTATATTTTCAGTTGAAATTTGCTGACCAGATTAGTCTCACAATGAAGGTTGTGCACAGTTGGAGTAGATTGTGTGCCCATAGTTTATACTGCGTAGTGGATAGATATAAATACATGAGTTCCTAACATTATGCTTCTCCATTTGTTAGCTTTTGTACTTACAATGTAGCAGCTAGTCTGCCTGATACTGTTTTAATATGCAGCTGCCTATGCATGCAGTACTAACCTTTGAAATATTCTAGAAACTAGCTTTTTAATTCAGTGACACTTAAGTATTATTAGTGTTAGATGACAATATGCAGCTTCCTACTGCGATTCAATCAATCAAAATGTTCAGTAAACAAAAATGGCAATTTTGATACTAACATATAGATCTACTGTAACATAAGTCTGTATACTTGTACAAAATGAAAAATGGTGGTGGTGATAATGCCGGCAATATTTTTTGGGAAATGTTACCTCTACAAAGAAGTTATAATACATGAAGACATGGAGAATACAAACCCCTTAGAGCATCCATCAAAGAGAAAAAGACTTCACAAACTTTGTAAAATGTGTTATTTGTCAAGAAAAATCAAAAGAATGCAAAACTGTCAAAAGCCACCAGTGTTGGACAGTATTCTCTGATGCTGGTAGCATAGCCAGGAGAGAGAAACTGTACTGAAGACTACTGTATAGGTCTTCTAGTTTAGATGACAGGCCACCCATACTTTATCACAGGGGTTGCTTTCAGAAATACATAAGCAAGTGGAATTTGGCACGTCAGAGTTGTATTGAATCTAGAAAAGAAAACTCTGAATCTGATCAGAGAACATCATGTTCAACCTGCTTCTATAGCCACCAGAGAAAACACATCCTCCAGTGATTAGTCCTGTTGTATTGTTCACTTGAGAAAAACACACAGAAAAGACAAGCAACTTCATAAAATAGAAATATTTAAGAAAGCAACCAATCTAAGGAAGTCAGCACTTCAAAGAGCAAATGATGACATGTTTGTACAGAATATCTGTGGAAGACTTGATTTCTAAGATGCGGTTTATAACTCTACCTGCCTTTCTTCCTGTGTAAGTAAAATGAATCTTAAAGCAAAACCATCTAGTTTCTCTGCAACAATACAGTCCCCTTATGATTCTTCATTTTATCAGCTGATTGAAGAAATAAGATCATCGTCTATGTACAACAAGAAAGCTCTTCTCCTGTCCTTGCTATCAAGCTCTACTTCCTTCAGACGCAGAAACTGCAAGCTATTCCAGTAGCAAATTACACGCCAGATTAGAAAAAACACTGTGGTTCTGCAATTTCATTCCATGCAAAGCATGGACAAAGCAAATCAACCATTGTTCTAGGCAATGCAATAACGTTAGCTGACACTATTCAAGTTGCTAGTAATCTGAAGCAGGAACTTAAATCATCCATTTGTTTTATGGATCTTGTTCTTCCGAGTGGGCTTGATGAACAGCTTTCAAATTAACAAGTTTTGAATAATGCCACTTCAATCCTTTGGTCTGAAATAGCAAAAATGAATGCCTCAGATTACTACTTAAAGCCAGGTAATTGTAGTTTACAGTGATCAGCTATTTTTGTGCCCCATTGGTGCAGGAGTTTGTCCTTTGGTTGATAGATACTCATTCTATCTTCCTTCAGAAGACATTCAAAGAAGGTGCCTCTCAATTGCGGCATGCATAGTATTTCATAGTTCCAAAATTATCACACCATTGCTCATAAGTAAGAGTGCAAGTCTGTCACGGAAGTCTCGGATTCTGTGATTTTTCCCGGGACCTCTGTGACTTCTGCAACGGCCAATGTGGTTGACTGGGGGCCGCCTCAGCAGCTCGGTCAGCCCATGGGCCAACCACATCGGCCACTGCTGGGGCAGTCTCAGACCACCAGTGTTGGGGCAAGGGCTTGGGGTATGGGTGAGGGCTGTGGGTGGCACTTACCTTGGGGGCTCCCAGGAAGAGGCAATATGTCCCTTGGCTCCATTCTAGGCGGAGGTGTGGCGAGCCAGCTCTGTGCACTGCCTCCGCCCGCAAGCGCCGCCCCCACAGCTCCTATTGGCCATGGTTCCCAGACAATGGGAACTGCAGAGCCGGCACTCAGGGTAGGGGCAGTGCGCAGAGCCTCCCTGGCCATGCTTCTGCCTAGGAGCTGAAGCTCATGTTGCTGCTTCTGAGGAATCACGCAGAGCCAGGTAGGGAACCTGCCAGTCCTGCCAACTCCTTGCCCCCTAGCAGCTGAGGGGGTCCCAGGCTATACGCTGCTGCCCGCCCTCCCCGAGCACCTGCAGCACTCCTGGGCCACCCTCTGCCCCAGAGCACCCAAGATTAAGTCAGGAGCATATAGTACACGTCATGGACAGTCACAGGCCAGGAATTTTTGTTTACTGCTCTGACCTGTCCACGACTTTTACTAAAAATACCTGTGACTAAAACGCAGCCTTACTCATAAGTCTTGCTGCATAGCTAGACTATGAATTTGGGTCTCACAATTTAATTGACATACTACACCTTAATGGATTCTGCATCAATTACTAGTTCTGCAAAAACTGACTACAGGCAGGTGTGTGCATTCTAAATTGAATTGTATCACTTCATGCTGGTGGAAATCTCATTCGTGAAGGAGATGATAATATAGACATCAACATAGAGATAACTGATGGGAAGAATACGTTCCATTCAATGGCTAGAGTGGGATTTCAGCAACAGTATGCAGACAGTGAAGCATCACAAAAAATATCACTGAAGCATGGGAAAGAAAAAAAAGTCACTTACTCTCCATGGACAATCCAAGTCTCTTATGCAGTGTGCAGTATTAGAAAAACCTAGACTACACTCCGAACCAACGAGCCATGAAAAAATACTTGAGAAAAATCAACTATCTGTAGTCAGAACAATCTTCCCTGCACAGAACTTTGTACATGCCCAGGCAATACACTGTGCTAACCCATGCACACTTAACAGAGATCTTAATGATGAACAAGATGATGTTGATTAGAAACGTCACCAGCACTATTACATTTGAAGGATACCTGTGCAAATTTATTATTATTTTGTTTTACCCTTTAAATTGTGATGCTTTGAGGTCACAAAGAGTCCAATTTTATGACTTGAAATAATACATAGTCATGAAACTAACACAAATGAATGCAAATATTTTGAAGATGTCATTTAAACATGTTGATGCCACTGTTTATCCCAAATCTATGATAACAGCATCACTTGACCACTCCACAACATACCTCATCCTAAAATAGACATTAAGCTTTCAAATGACATGCTTGTGCATAGGGAGGGTACATTAAGTCAACCAAATTGGTAGTATCTGCCACTCACCTACTGTTTCTAAAATCTTAAAAGGCATGGTGACCAGAAGCTATCAGATCAGTTCACTAACTACAAATATACTTCCTTTGTTTAATAAATTACTTTACTTCTTAAGAATCCAGCATATTTAAGGTAGTTGTATTTAACTATTTAAACTATTTAACTGTTAAAAACAAATTTAAAATGCTGTTTTTGTTCATTTTTAATTTGAATTTCTATCCAAATGCAGTCGGACACAAATCACAAGTAAAATATTATCTAGTAAATAAGAAATGCATCATTCACCACTTTATAACATAATAAACGTAAAAATTAAGAAGCTGAATAACGTATGGCAAGCTATATAATTGCTTAAATAGATGTATATAGATGTACTTTCTGGTTAGCAAAAAGTAGTACAGTAGAACCTCAGAGTTACGAACACCTTGGGAATGGAGGTTGTTCATAACTGAAATGTTTGTAACCAAACAAAATATTATAGTTGTTCTTTCAAAAGTTTACAACTGAACATTGACTTAATACAGCTTTGAAACTTTACTATTCAAAAGAAAAATGCTGTTTTAACCATCTTAATTTAAATGAAACAAGCACAGAAACAGTTTCCTTACCTTTGTCAAATCTTTTTTAAACTTTCCCCTTTTTAAAGAGTAGTTTGTTTAACACAATACTTGCTTTTTTGTTTGGTCTTTGTTGCCTGATTGCATACTTCCAGGTGTGTGGTTGACCAGTCATTTTGTAGCTCTGAGATTCTGCTGTATTGAATTACACCAACCAATGAGAAAACAAAGTTACTCACCTTTGTAACTGTTGTTCTTCGAGATGTGTTGCTCATATCCATTCTAGTAGGTGTGCGCGCGCCGCGTGCACGTTCGTCGGATACTTTTTTTACCCTAGCAACACTAGGTGGGCCGGCAGATTGTGAGCTGATGGCTGAGTGATCGCTGTATTCCAGGAGCATCTCAAGAAGAGCCACCACCAAAAATGTATAACATCCACTAAGCCTTGTAAAAACAATTCAAAATGATATCCATACAAGTTACTGCAACAAAAGTCAAACAGAAAATTGTGGCAGATCTGAAGTCTGCATAAGTAACCTGGTACCTGGGTTGCATACCTGACATCTAACATATATCGGAAAAATGACTTTAGATGGTTGCGTTTTGATAACAAACAACTAACAAAAAGTGTCTCTGCAATGGTGACTGTCAGAGAGCAGTTTCAAAATGTTTGAAATTGATGATACTACAGAGCTGGTATGACAATGCGCTTCTTAAAGACGTGGAGAGATACGGGAATGCGATAACTGACATGAGAATAAGGGCTACAATGAAGCATCAGGTGCACATGAGAGAAAAGAACAGAGATGCGCAGACATAGCTCAAGAAGTTAAACCCTCATGAGCTTTTGTTTGTCCCATACATTTCATTCATTGAATTGGTGGCAGTGAGCTGGCATCAGCTTCCACGTGAGGCTGCGATTTATTTAGAATTTAATGCAAGGCATCTATGTATTTATCTCTGCCGAACAATTATTGAGCAAAATTTGAAGCACAATCTGGACAGTCGTACTCCTGACACTGAACCACGAGTGCCATAAATGGAAAGTTCGGAGGAGGCAATAAACCTATTGAACACCACAAATGTGGAAGACAGATGATGCCATTAGTTGTCCTTATCGTAGGATCAATTATGACGGAACTGTTTGTGGGAGAATCAGTGAGGAAAGGAAATCACAGAAACATACGTAGACGTAAATGTCTGGTATGGCTTAGTATTGGTGAATAGAACATACGTGTTGAAATAAATGTGTAAACAAAGACTCCAAGGGTGACCTTGATATATCTGGAGCAGAGTGGAACAACTGGCAAAGCAAAGTTGAGCCTACTATCTTACTGGTAGCATGAAGGGATTTAAAACTGTCTGGAAATGCACAGAATTGGCAGAGGAATCAAACTGAAGCTATTTTCCCACCGCGATTCAAAGTCAGCAAAGAAGAAGCAACAGTTGTATTATTGAGGCATGGGACATCATAAGAGACCAAATATGAAAACAATTGCCAAAGTTGATTATTTACGCAGGGTGCGTAGATTGTTGCAATACAGTCAGATGAAGAAATGTTCATGCAAGCTCAGGAAACAGCATACTATTTGGCGATGTTGTATGATTATCAAAACCCATACCAGCTGACGAAGACTACACCAGCAATGCAGGTCACTGAGACGTGTTGACACATACGACAGGTTGCGATATTGAGCGAGTGATTTATGAAAATGAATTTAAACTCAGAGAACTGTAAAAAGATCATGCGCAGTCCAAAAGCTGTCTGGAATGATATGGTGGCACAGAAAGAGACCACTCCTCTTTCCAATGCTTTTTGGCTTTGCATACTTGAACACTTTCTGACAGTTGAAATGGGAACGCAAGCTTTCCAAGCTGAAGGTTAAAAAAACAACATCTATGCCCACAAAACAGGAATGATAGCTGGCCTTGCAACCATCTCAAAAATCCATGACTGGCAGAATGTGGACCTTCAGGAAAGCAGTGAAATCTTTGGCAATCAAAGAGGCACAGAAAAAACACTTGTTTTCAAACAGATACAATGTCAGTGTTTACATATGTAGACAAGAACAGTACATTGGCTGTCTCAGTTAAAGTTAGTGTTCTGTAAAATTTTTGAACAAAGCATTTTAAGTTGTTATTCTCCCTTATCGGGAAGGTAGCAAGCATATCATGAGAAGG
Source organism: Chelonoidis abingdonii (assembly GCF_003597395.2). Lineage (NCBI taxonomy): Eukaryota > Metazoa > Chordata > Testudines > Testudinidae > Chelonoidis > Chelonoidis abingdonii. The sequence goes on along the minus strand of NC_133785.1, from coordinate 3,459,698 downwards.
AGAGAACAGGAAGAGAAGGCATAGATTGGAATTTTTAAAGTTTGGCCAAGCAACAGGGTGGGGGTGTCATTTGAGCTCCCTGCTCAGGTGCCAAAATGTGTTGTAGGCGGCTGGATGTCTGTACATCAAATCAGAAAGCCGGGTAACAAATGAGAGGAATTAGAAGTGATTCAGGAATGAAACCAAATATTATTGGAGATACAGAACAGTGAACTGTAGCATGACAGTAGAGGTACATGTATTGAAGGCTATGTGCTGTTCAGGAAAGACTAAATAAAGCTAAAGGTGGTGGAAAGCTTCAGTCTTCGCCACGCAGGGATCCTGGACATGGTAGTCACAAATTACCGGTCTCACGTACGGCGCCCCTCAAACTGGTGAACAGTAGAACAGATCTCTGATGAACTGTACATGCCCGGCTACCTTGGCCTCGGAAGCCCCTCGAATCAGCCAGTCGTCGAGGTAGGGAAAAACATGGATGTGACGACGACGGAGGTAGGCCGCTACTACTGCCATACACTTGGTAAAAACTCGAGGGGCCGAGGAGAGGCCGAAGGGCAGAACTGCAAACTGGTAGTGACGACGGTTCACTACGAAACGAAGAAACCTCCTGTGCGGTGGGTAGATCGCAATATGAAAATATGCGTCCCTCATGTCGAGAGCAGCGTACCAATCTCCGGGATCGAGGGAAGGAATGATGTTTCCCAGGCCTACCATGCGAACTTGAGCTTCCTGAGATACTTGTTCAGAGCTCGCAGGTCCAAGATGGGACGGAGGCCGCCTTTCGCCTTGGGAATCAGGAAGTACCTGGAATAGAACCCTCTGCCTCTCATGGCCTCTGGAACCTCCTCTATGGCTCCCAATGCGAGGAGCTTTGAAACTTCCTGTAGGAGGAGTTGCTCGTGAGAGGGGTCCCTGAAGAGGGACGAGGAGGAGGGTGGGAAGGCGGGGTCGAAAGAAACTGAAGACGGTAGCCACCTTCCACCGTGCTGAGGACCCAGCGGTCTGATGTTAGCTGGGACCAAGCAGGGAAGAAAGCGGCGAGGCGGTTGGAAAACTGAGGTGGATCCTGGGAGGAAATCGGTACGGTGCTCTCGAGCGCACCTTCAAAAGCTGGGTTTCGGTCCCGCAGGTGGTTTGGCGGGACCGGAGCTGTTACCCCCTTGAGGGCCAGACTGGCGTCTACGAGAGGTCCTGCCTCTGCGCCTGGAGAAGTCTTGTCTCGGCCGAGGTGGGGGGTAGAACCGTCGGGGCTGGGGACGGAAGGGCCGTCTTTGCGTCTGCGGCGTGTGCATCCCCAGCGAGCGCATTATGACGCGATTGTCTTTAAGACTTTGGAGGCGAGGGTCCGTCTTTGAGAGAAGAGACCCTGGCCGTCAAAGGGGAGGTCCTGTATCGTAGTGTATTGGACCTCGGGCGGTAAGCCGGACGCTTGCAGCCATGAAATGCGCCTCATAGCGACCCCTGATGCGAGAGTTCTAGCTCCGGAGTCTGCCGCATCTATAGAGGCCTGAAGGGAGGTGCGCGCCACCTTCTTACCCTCCCTGCATGAGCGCCGAGAACTCTTTGCGAGAGTCCTGTGGGAGAAGGTCAGTAAATTTCTCCACTGACTCCCAAGTGTTAAAACTGTAACGGCTCAGTAGGGCCTGTTGATTGGCGATTCTGAGCTGGAGGCCCCCAGCAGAGTAAATCTTCTTCCTGCCCAGGAGGTCCATGCGCCTTGCCTCTCTAGACTTGGGCGCAGGTGCTTGCTGACCATGCCGCTCTCGCTCGTTGACTGATTGGACCACCAACGAGCAAGGCGGAGGATGAACATACAGGTATTCGTACCCTGTGGGGGACCATGTATTTGCGCTCAACCCCTTTTGCCGTGGGCAGCACCGAAGCCGGGGTCTGCCAGATGGTATCGGCTCGTGCCTGGATGGTACGAATAAAGGGGAGCGCTACGCGGGTCGGGGCCTCCGCTGAGAGGATAGTGACCACCGGGTCGTCCACCTCGGGGACTTCCTCCACTGGCAGGTTTATGTTCAGAGCAACCCGCCGTAGAAGGTCCTGGTGCGCCCTGAGGTCGATAGGCGGTGGCCCTGATGTGGATGTTCCCGCCACAGCCTCGTCCGGGGAAGAAGAGGACGAGACTCCCGGGACCAAAGGGTCTTGAAAGACTCTTGGTCCGGTGGGGCATCTGCGGCTTGATCAGGGTGAGGTGCGCCCTGTTCCATAGTGTCCGCCGGTGGTCTGCTCACCGTGGACTCGGGTGCCCTTCGGTCAGAGGCAACGGAGCGAGGCGGAGGCTGGTGGTGGCCCTGGCTCTGATGGTACGCCCACGGAGTCCAAAAGGGCCACTGCTGAGGGCCTTGAGCATCCGAATCCCCATAAGACGCCGAGTCGCCATGGGAGGAAACGGATGGCTGGCGGGTTGGCCACGGTGGAGCCGAGAGTGGGAGACGATAGTCTCTACGGCCAGGTGAGTCACGTGCACGTGGTGCCGGGGAACGGTAGTTGGAGTCCCGCCGGTGCCGTGAATGAGACCGGGATCTACTACCAGCTCGGTGCCGGGAGATCGACGGTGTGCCGGGAGCCGCCGTGCCGAGATCGGCTCCGAGACCTGCGGTGCCTGGAGGTCGATCGGTGCCGGGACCCTCCGTGCGGGACCGGCTCCGTGACGTGCGGTGCCGGGAACGGTGCCGAGATCGAGAACGGCGCCGGTAAAGCCGCGACGGCGATCGGGACCGTGAGCGGTACCGCGAGTACGTCCGGTACCGTGAAGGGAACGGTACCGGGACTGCGAGCGGCCGCGGGATCCGGAGCGATGGTGAGACCGAGAGCGTCTGCGAGACCTCGATCTGGAACGAAGTCCCACGGTGCCGGGTGAAGAAGGTCTCACGAGAGCCGGCTTGCCTAGAGATTGTGGGACCCGCACCGGCGGTGCCGGGGGTCGAGGCGGCTCGGGCTCCGTCATCGCAATAAGTCCCGTGCGGCTGAGAATGTCTCCGGGGTTGAAGGCACAATGAGCTCAACCGCGGCACGAACCAAATATTATTGGAGAACAGAAAACAGTGAACTGAGGCATGACAGTAGAGGTACATGTAGTGAAGGCTATGTGCTGTTCAGCGAAAGACCTAAATAAAGCTAAAGGAAGCGCTCTGACTGCGGGGCTGGTGTAGTGGCCGCAGGAGGCTTACGCTTCTTGCCTTTCGGAGAGCGGGAGCGGTGCCGACCAGGAGTTGGAGCCGGAGACTGGTGAGGTGTCCTTTTAGCGGGCGGAGGGTGCGGTGCCGAGGAGGCACTTGTTCCCGGTGCCGCTGGCGGTGCCGAGGACGGTGGAGTGAGCGCTGCCTCCATGAGTAACTGTTTAAGGCGAACGTCCCTCTCTTTTCGGGTTCGGGGCTTGAACGCCTTGCAAATTTTACATCTGTCTGTCAGGTGGGAGTCGCCCAGACACTTTAGACAGTAATCGCGCGGGTCGCCTGTGGGCATCGGGCGACGACAGGCCACGCACGGTTTGAAGCCCGGTGACCCGGGCATGGTGCCGGGGTAGAGGACGGGCTAACCCGCGATCCCTACAAACTAATTTACAACAACTAAACAACAAAACTATCTACTAACTATTATTTAAAGTTCAACTATATACAATTCAAGAGAAAACGAGTGAATGCTAGGGAGGTGGAGAACAGATAAGCTGAGCTCCACAGTTCCAACGACCAACACGGGCGGTAAGAAGGAACTAAGGAGCGGTTGGGCCGGCAGGGCTATATATCAGCCGCCATGGCGGCGCCACTCCAGGGGGCGCCCCGCCGGCCCACCTAGTGTTGCTAGGGTAAAAAAAGTATCCGATGAACGTGCACGCAGCGCGCACACACCCACTAGAATGGATATGAGCAAGCACTCGAAGAAGAATCAACCTTTCTTTAAGAAAATAGCTAAAAAGAGTACAGATGTAAAACAAGATTAAAATTGATTATTACATAAAAGCTTCCTGCTTCTTGATTTAAATAACTATTATTTAAATCAGTCCATCCTGTTTCGTCCTAATCAGAGATAAGTGAACTTGTTTAGATAAAATAAAACCTGTGTACAAAACCTGAACCTTTTTTGGGAACGAAAACATTTATTTGAGGGGGAGGGATAGCTCAGTGGTTTAAGCACTGGCCTGCTAAACCCAGGGTTGTGAGTTCAATCCTCAAAGGGGCCATTTGGGAATTGGTCCTGCTTTGAGCAGGGGGATTGGACTAGATGATCTCCTGAGGTCCCTTCCAACCCTAATAAACTATGATTTATCTAAGTTTTTCATGGTGGTGTTTGTTCATTTACATGTGTTTGTCCACATCCTGGTTTTAGTTGGGAATCCAAAAGAGAAAAGAGCCTTTTCAGGTTATTTTTAATAGGCCAGAAGGGGAAAGTGGTAGAAATGTTTGCATACCAGATCTAAAGCCAAGCAATACCTACAAGAAAACATTTTCAGTCATGAAACCATCCCTATTTTTCTTTCAGAGGGTATGATGGAAGCTCTGATCTCCATATCGGAATATCCAACACTAATGGTAATACAGGCATTGCCATTAATTTATCTTCTCTTTAAAAATGTTGTGAATCTCTAATGTATCTCCAGTACTTTACTAGGATTTGCACTGTATATTTAATATTTGGCTTTACTCCTCTCTACCCACCTGGACCCAACATTTGGGGCTAAAGTAGTCTTACTGGCTGAGGGCTGAATGGCACTCATTTCCAAACCAGTCGTCAATTCTGAATTGCTGTAGTGACACATGAGGCTTGTTGTTTAAAAAAAAAAAAAAAAAAAAAATCCTCCCCTTTACTAAAAGAGGCCTGCAATGAAATCCCGGCTCTACTGAAGTTAATGGAAGTTTTACCATTGACTTTAATAGCGTTAGGATTTCACCAAGACTGAGAATTTGAATCCAGGATTCTGTCTTGACATTGCAGTACAGAGCAGAGACGATCCCAAAACAGAACCATTTATCATTATCCTCCCCAGACATCACACATTTTGGAAGTATGGACAAAAATGGAACCCACATTCAAAACCAAGCACAGCCCCAGTTTGTCCATCTCTAGCTCAAAGAACTAAATAGGCATCCCATTGTACTATGGACTTTTAATGAGACTAAGTATGCTGAACTGTTTTTGCTGATTTTTAAGCACAAACTAATCTTAAGGGAACAACTGTCAGATTAAAAATATTTGTTAAAAGAAGTCGTTGCCTACTGCTATAATAATCCCTCAGATTATTAAATTCTATAATTTTAAAAAAATCTAATTTATCAGTGTCAGTTCTGTTTACTTCTTGCTTTTTTTCCTCATCTTGGACAATGAAAATAGATGTCAGTTTTACTTTAATTTATAGTCTCTTTCTGGATTATTTCATTTTCAGGTTCTAATGTACTAGCACCATGCTGCCATATTAGGGTTGCAAACATGGCAGAGGAACAATTATTTATTTTAAAAGAATCTGTTTCCTCTGGAGTTTAAAGAAAACCTTTGTTGTTTAGGTTTCACGAAAGGTTATTTTTCAAAATCTAAGTTTTGGATCAAATTTATTTTTCCACTTTTTAACCAATGCAAAGTGAAATTACAGTATAAAAATGATCTTTCATGATCAAGATTAGACATGTCATAATTTGATGTTTTAGGGGAAAAACAAGTGATCTGCAGGCTGTAGTAATTACTGCTTTTAGGGAAAGCAATATTGTTGTAACTAGCTGTCTCATCTTATAACAGTGGTCTTTTATTTCTGATTCTCCACCCTTGCTGACAATCTGCTGCTTATGTTTTCAGGGTTGGTGTATAATTACAATGAAACAGGCATTCATAGAGTTGAACTTGGGTGGGAGCAATGCGTTAGTATCCCACTAGTGCAGCCAGACATGTATGGACTGCTTCAACAATGGGATAAGTACCTAGAAGAATTCTCTACTGGAGAGGCCTGGCTTTTTCACAGGTATGTGGTTTAGCAGATAGATGTACTAGAATAGTAATTATTAAAGGATGATGAACTGGGATATTCAGCTTTGGATTCTGCTAAACTTGTGGCTCACAGCTGAGATTGATTTACCCAGTCATTAGGAGCCAGTCTGAATTACCCCTTCCTACAAAACCACCACTTGAAAATCGACACCTTTGTTAACAAAGGGTATTTTGAGGTAATTATTGAAGTAACAGACAACTCTGATGGAATGCAGAACCTCTAGAGCATTTTAAGGTCAGTTATTTAGCAATATGAATTTGTGCACTACTGATAACATTCTCATCACCAAGTCATGGCTCCTGAAGAATGTGGAAAGAAAATGACTGACTTTTCCCAGTTCAGTGCTCAAAGAATCACTGGTTATGAGATTCAACCCTCTAGCTACCTTTTGATTGACAGGGTGAAATCCTGACCTTACTGAAGTCTATGGGAGTTTTGCTGTTGACTTCAGTGGGCTCACGCTTTCATCCACAGTGTAATTCCAGATGATGTACTTCATGTCAATAGTCAGAAATGGAAAAAATATACTATCAGGCTTATCTCCAGCAGTTCCAGCTAGTTTGCGATGTTGTTCTTTTGCTAATTAATTAGTGAAAGATGTCAGCAGACTTTGAACAAAACCATCGCGTTCGGCATAGAATGTTTCATTCTCTTTTTAACGTCCATTGAGGGTGATGGCTGACAACAGCATTATCAGTGATGCGGTCAGGCTGGAACATGCATGTCACCTCACCAGGCATATGGGCAAACAACAAACTTCTTGCTTCAAAGGAGAAGGCTAACGCTCTAAATGTTCCTTTTAAACAGTGAATTTACTAAATATCCTATTTGGGCCTAATTGTGTGAAATGCTGAAGTCAGTGGGAGGGCACTTGTTACTTTGTCGAACCAAGCCCAATTTTAACCACCGTATGTTTGGCTGATGTAGCGGTGTATTTCAACATTTGTTTTTTAGTCCTTCCTTGTCTTTTTGGCTGAAATCAAAAGGATTTGATTTCAAGTTAAATTTTCAAAAGCAACTAAGGCCTGGGGGGGAGGGAGGGGAAATCAATCTAAGTTATGCAACTTAGCTACGTTATTCACGGAGCTGAAGTCGACGTAACTTAGATCTACTTAATGCAGTGTCTTCACTACGGTGAGTTGACTGCTGCCGCTCCCCCATCGACTCTGCCTGTGCCTCTCGCCAAGCTGGGGTACAGGAGTCAACGGGAGAGCGCTCGGGGATCAATTTAGCGCATCTAGACTAGATGCAATAAATCGATCCCCGCTGGATCAATCGCTGCCCGCTGATCCGGCCAGTAGTGAAGACATATCCTAAGTGACTTTAGAAAATACGTCCCATTGACTTCCAATTACTCTAGCACTTTTTAAATTCCCACCCATAAGTGTTTCTTCTTAAAAGTAATTTGATGTCAAACAAAATGATGGTGGAGAGAGAGTTAGGTATTTACACTTTTTTCTACAAGCCTTTTTGATAGCAAGAATATTTAATTCAAACAGCTTACTTACAAAAGTAAGTGACCTACGAGGCCTAAGTATGCCTGCAGTCACTCTCTGTCCATGTACACCCAATCTAAATAGTGGCATATTGAGCTTTTTAGATATTCTAATAGAATAGATAGAAATTTTATACTGATTTTTCAGATCACTAACCAAAACTATGCAAATTCAAAAACAAGTTTTAAAAAATTGGTCATGAAGTTAAGTTTTGTAGTGCTTGTTTTATGACTGCATTTTGAGCCTCAGCAAGCATTGGGCCAACTAGTTCTAAGTCCAGTTCTTTAATTTGCTTCCAAATGACTGGCAGGCACATAAGCAAAGTCTTGAAATGGGGCTGAAGCAAATTAATTCACTTGTTTTTCTTGAACTATCTATAACTTAAAGACCTTCATTTTAAATCATTCTAAAATCTGCATAACCTTTGAGAGTAGCTATAGAAGTTACATTCTACCTTTTTGTTATACAGACTAGTCCTGTGATGACTAAGTGTATTTTCTGCTGATCCAGATTTTGTGCTCCCCCTGCTGCAGTAACTGTAAGCCACTGGTTTTGTCTGAGACAGATAATATGCATTTACGGTTTTGGTTTCTCTCTCATTACTTTCCACATGATTCTAAAGATAGTGTGTGATTTTTAGCTATTGTAATTTTATATCCTGAGAATTTAGTTCACTCTGAAACAGTAAAGCATAGGTGACTATAATGTGTTAAGACACCAACTATGTGAATGATATTGGGCTTCAGCATGAAAAATCTGATTTAATAAGTCCTTTCCCAAGACCTGAAAGGAAATCGGTCATGCTTCCAAGTTACAAATTAGACAGAGATCCCAGAAGTGGTCTCTACTGAGATAATTACTTGATCTGTGGAAAGTGAGTAGAGGCAGCAAGTGAAGAGTAAAAATGTATCCAAGGAATATTTGTGATTTCACTGGGAGCAGCTCCGTAGGAAAAGAATAAATCACCGTCTGAACTCAATTTTTAAAATAAGCCATGTTGTCTCAGCTTTGCTTCTAAATTAGAGCTTATAAAACATTTATGGGAAAAGACTCACGTGTTGTAAGAGAGCCCACACACTTTGTTTATTGCCTAGGAATGTAGAGGAGGCTATAAAATACCTAATTCTCTCTCTCAATTTAAATTTAGTTATCTGGGGGGGGGACACTAAACTATACCTTGATTTTTATTGGAAGAGTCTTAGTGTCCACGCTTCCGACTCTTCCTATCCATGTTCTGACCCTTCCTGCAGGCTCCCATCACAGCTGGCTGCTGCAAACTTGTGAGTCTTCCTCCAGTGGGGATCTAGTACTTAAAAGTGAAAAAGCTTTCCAGCCTGCCAGACCTGTTAATACAACATTGAAGCTGTTAAAGGGCCATTCAAGGGGTAATGAAGCCCTTTAGCAGATATTTGCCAACCTCCAGGTATTCATAAAAAGAACAGAAGTACTTGTGGCACCTTAGAGACTAATAAATTTATTTGAGCATAAGCTTTCGTGGGCTACAGCCCACTTCTTCCGATGCAGGTATTCAGTATCTGAATTTACTGACAAACAGCTGTGCATTACTGTAATATTTACTCAGAACATGTTAGTCTACACAAGACCTTAGTTTAAAAATTACTTTAAAATATTTCATTAGTGAGTTGCTGAAGATTATAAAATCACATTTCTAAAAAAATCCTTGCATAGATTTTTAGATGCACAATCTGAGTATTCATCTTTAGCCTTAAAGGCTTGGATCTTCAGACATATAGTTTTAAATAAATCCTTCAAAAGACCACTCTGATCTAAAATACACATGCGAGCCGGGCTGCTGCCAGGCATAGGGCCCCATAAATCCTAAAAATGGCCCTGAACATGTTTGATAGTGATGAATGTGATAAAGGGTCATTTGTTATAAATACAATGGCAAACTAAAATCCCCCAAGTTATCTTCACTAAAACAGCAAGGGAACCTATTTTCTGTTACAATGCTATGCCCCATTATGACCTTGTTTCAGCAAAAACACTTAAGCATGTGCTTTGCTGGGTTGGGCACAAGCAGACTAATTTTAGGCATCCAAACATTTTAGATTTGGACTAGGACTAGTGAGAAAATTGCACTGGGGTTTTCCAGCTGTTGTGTAGTGCAGCATATCTGCTTATAATTACTTAACTAAAACAATAAGCTATGGTGAAGCAAGTATATTCAGGCAATAACATGCTTAGCAAACCAGAAGTCAGAGGTCACTATAAGTACATCATGCATCAAAACAAAAGAGCTTTGAAGAGAAATAACAGGATACTTTGAACTAGGCTCAGTCTGCAGAATACTGGATGTTGCAAAAGAATCTTGTAAATGCCCAGGGGTAACAAGCAAGTCTTGTGCATTCATAGGTCCCCTTGCCAGGAGATATACAGTATATAACATATGGAACAAAAGTGACAGCTATACAGGAGGCAACAGCAGGAGGGTCAAAGGACTAGGAGAAGCAAGATTTCTGTAGGAATGGGAGGTGGTTATGGAAAGGGCCTAGAATCAGGTAGGGGACAGAGCAATAGGTCTGTGCAGGGGTTTACAGAAGGGCAGTGCAGTAGTAAGGGTGGGAGAGAGCGAGAAGGGCAGTAAGAAGACCAAGGCTGTGCAGGAGGAGGAAGAGATAAGATATATTCAAGTTAACTAGTATTGCTGTAAAAATTCTTAGGATACATGTTATTAACTTATAGGAGAGGTTGAGAAACATTACCAAGATCAAAAGACAGATCTACTTTTGGCTTAGGTGGCTGCACAGGACAGTCCAACTTGAAGAACAATATTCTGGTTAAAATGGGGAAAAGAACATATAAAAATGTTAATTTGTCTTTAAAATGTTCTTAACACCATTTCAATTAGCTACTCAAAGGCATTTCTGCCCTTGCAATACATGTGCAATTTATTATTGTCAATGAGAGTTTGCCAGGCAGAGTATATGCCTCTAGATCAACACATTAATAATAGCATTTAATTGGTTTAAACTATGCTTCCAAACAAATACCATAGTGAAGGATGTATGTTGTGGGACAATTCACATCACTGCTGCAGGTGACAGCTTTCTGGACAGGATAATAGTACAGCAATTAACAAGGGGACAACCAACTTGGTAAAAGCTATCCATCTTTTTATTTTAAACACTGGAATTTGTTATTGCATACGCTAGAGCAGGGGTTCTCACAAGAAAATCTTTGATGGCCTCTGAGTGCAGCCACCAACTATTGCTTGGGTCCGCTCTGATAATTCTTCCTAAAATACTTAATTAACTTTAGGAAAAACAAATATGCACATGTACACGGCCAAATCATTGTAATTTATTTATGCAGGTTTTTTTCACAGACTCAATAAAAATAATGTACAGTTTTCTTTGTTCTTTACTAGACCTAAACAGAATAGACACGCACGTTGTTGTTTCTTTTGCTTTTTTGGTTACTTGTTTTTTTAAGACTTGTTAGTTAGTTAAGTCTGTTTCTGTGAAAAGTGAAATTTGTATTTTGTTTATCCCTTTTCACAGCAGCAGACTTGCTAGGTAGCAGGGAGGCAGTGAAAAGTGATAGTAACAAACATACAAATATCACTCTTCACAACAGACTTACTCAGCCCTGGCAAGCTAGGGGACAAATTAAGCCTTGGATGGAGAGGTGGGTAGGGAGGCAGCTCAGGGCTAGGGGTGATGGGGGCGGAATGAGAGTCTGGGGACTGGAGCCCAGCAGTTGTGAACTGGGGCCAGAGGATGAAGTGGGGGCCAGGGGCAATGTGTGTGTGGGGGGGGTGAGCTTGGGGCCAGCAGTCAATGCTGCATGGCTAGGGCTGGATCACGTGGCTGGGGGTCAGAGCCCACTGCTGCACGGCCGTAGCCCAGGGCCAGAGGAGGCAGTGGGGGAGGATGAGCACGGGGCCAGGGCTCAAAGCGTGGGGCCAGGGGAATGAGCCTGCCACCGACCACCCCAAGTCTGAAGCCTGAGCCCCACTGCCTGCCTGACCCTCCAGCATTTGTGGCTCCAGAGGGGGACAGGGCCCAACCCCTACTGGCACTCCTGTGGGAGCACCCCCCCTCCCCAACCCAAGAAGGATGTGGCTGCACAAAAAGCCTGGTGGCCACATCTGAGAAATGCTGTGCTAGTGCTTAGAATCTGTACTTTTTTTATGCCCATAATTTTCCAGCATCTGAGAGCATCAGAGGGGCAGTCATTATTATAGGTGCATTTAAGTTCTAGCATTAAGAGAATTTATCATTTTTGGAAGGTGTATGGTTCTTTATCTCAGCCAATAAAATATCTCCAATTTGCACATACTATTTAAAGAACTAGTTTGTCTCATTAACCTGGTTATCTGTTTCACAGGTATGATGAACACTACCACAATTGCTATACCTATGCACTGGCATTTATTAACTGTGTTTTGACTGCACAAGGTAAGCAGCCAATGAGTAAAAGTGAATTCACAGGAAGATTTGTGATACCACAGACAAGGAAAGCTTCCAAATATATCACTGTCTACCGGGCAATAGCCGAAAATTACTTCTACATTGTTGACAGCCCTGATCAAGAACAGAACAATTCTGAAGAGGACAAACTGTTACATTAAAACACACATGCAATGCAGTGAAAACAAATCCCTAAATAGGAAATCTTTGGGTCCAAGCTTCAGTTCTCCCTCTATATACCGGACATTCCTTCCTGCAATATTTGAAAACTAACAGTAGAACTCTGATGTGTCTGACACATATATATATTTCTCTCTCTCTTACGAGACATTAACATGACACAATAAGGAAAAGACTTGTATGAGAGTTTTCTGGGAGTTTTTAAATTTTGCAGTCTGCAACTAGCTAACTTTCTTGAGCACTATCACATGGGAAATTATATGCGTTCCTGTTTGCTATACCACACTAAAAGTTGTATGAGTGCAGTCATGTTTTGTAGTAGACAATGTAAGTGTTGTTAATTAAAATAACAAATGTAGATTACCTTTTGACCAGGGTCAGAAAAACAAAGTTTGTGACAAAAAAAAAAACAACGGTGATACTTGTTCACTATTCTCCACTAAAACACTACTTGAATTAAGAAAGCACTGCAATTATTGGTCACATGCACTATCTTCCTCACTTGCAATATTCACTTTGTACCTACTTCAGGCATTTGAATATGTTTTAACTTTACCAGTAAGTGGCACTGTTCCTTCAGTTCCTTGCAAAACTATAGTACTATCATAATAAATGTTACATTGTACCTCCATATTTTTACTTGCAAAAATAAATAGCTTGAGTAAAAACTATACTCCTCTCTCTCTCTCTCTCTAGAAGGGCTATTGTCCAGTAAAGTATCTGCAAGTATTCTGTACTTTACCGGAAACATTTTATACTAGCCAACAGATTTTTCAGGGTGTTGTGTCCATAACTAGCAGTGGACTCGTCAGAATGTCCCCCAACAAGAAATTAAAGGATTTGAAAAGACTGAACAGCAGTTTTACAGATAGAGCATGATTGCAGAAACAGACCTGTTTGAGCCAACTTCTGCTAGTTTTCACTGTTCTAAACCCTGAATAACTTCACTGGAGTTAATCCAGATAGACATCAGTGTAACAGAGCAGAGTGCGGCCCTATTTCTCCTAGTAGTTTTTGCAAAAGCTCAGCCATAGTTAGTAAGAATCCAAGCTCTGTTTTCTCCAGAGTTCTAATAAATTGTTCTTAATTTTGTCCCACCTCTAATTTATACCTTTGCATAAATGTTACAGTAAGTATAAAAACCAAGAGCATTCTTTAATATCTTATGCTACACATTTCCATTTATTTCTTAATGCCGTAAATGCCTTCTGCCATTGTTTATTATATTTTATAATTATATTTAACATCAAGCGCTCCAAAAATGAAAAATCATAACACTGCAAGAAGTTCTCATTAGGGTGAAATTCACTCCTGTTCAGAGGGTAAGTACAAACCCACTGTACTACTTAATCCCTATTTTGAGAGTTCAAATGGAACTTAAATTGTGCAGGGGCCCTGAGATGTGTTTCTCCTTAAGGGTCAATTTCTGATTGGCTCAGAACAAGGACCTTCTGTGCTTTTACCAATCGGACTACACTTTGTGAATGAAAATAAATATATGGCAAGTTTTAGTCTTTCTGGTTATGCACTTCGAAAGTAAATATTTTGGTGCAATAGCATTGAAAATATTAAGTATGGTCTGGCTCTTTGGAAATAAATACCTTGATATCTTCTTTCTATAAATACCTTGACATTCAGCTCGAAGAGAGAGGCAATTATCCAGACACAACACTTCCAATTACAGTACAGATGCTAAAGAGGGAAAAAACACAAAAATTACAATATTTTCCCCTTTTTTTCAATTTTATACATAGTGTAATCTACAATGAAATGGTGCTTTATATTGCTGCATTGCTGGAACAGGATATGGCTGTATTGCAATGTGTTGACCATCTCCTGCTGGCCGATGATTCCTTGAGGATCATTACCAGCTGGCAGAGTTTAGAGCAACTCTTGCTTCTGCCGAGGTCAGGGTAGAAATGGCCAAAAAATCAGGGAGCCCCTCTGCTGTGCTGAGTGGAAACAGTGTATAAAGCAACATCCACTAAAACCAGTTTAAGTGGCTAACCAGGTTATCTTCTATAACCAATGACACCTGCAGTGCTACCAAGGGGGACACGTGTGGTGATAACTTACGTTGATAACATTTTATATTATGGAATATTTTTAATGCCAAATCACAGTAACAAGCATACAAGTAGCAAGCTGCCCAGCACTGTTTTAGCTATGCTAAATACAGCAATAATTTGAATTTTAGCTGTGCTTTGAGAAATCTGAAGCTAAGTCAAAGTTAAACTAGATTCTTAGATTACCAACCATACCAATGAATTTGGGTATAGCATCTCTCCCCTTCCCTCTATTGGACGCAATCAGAACTGCTTGCTTTGTGTCACAGAGGCCCTAGGCTGTTTATGTAAGGTACTTATTTGGCTGCCATATTACAATAGTATCTGAGTGTCTGTCTTCACTGTAGTTATCCCCACAACACCCCTTTGGAGTGGGGAAGTGTTATTGAGGCACAGTCAGGGCCGGCTCCAGCACCAGCGAAGGAAGCAGGTGCCTGGGCGGCCAGTAGAAAGGGGTGTAGTAAGAGGAGGCCCTGAGATATAAACCTTGGTATCAGAGGCCTGGTATGAGGCCTGAGGCCTGAACTAAAGTAATGGTCAAGACTTTGCTAACATAAAGCAAAGTTAAGCTGTGAGCCAGAGGCAGACCCTGCTCACAGAAGCTGGCAAGGAAAGAGCTGATGCTGCAGAAAGAGACGTACCTAAAAGATACTGGACACCAAATATCAAAACATTCGCATACTTGTACACTCCACACAGATAACAAGGAACAGACTAACCCATCCCAATGACGGGCAAAAGGGTAATCTGATGGATAGAATTGTTTTGTTCAAACCAACATGTACAAGGTGAGAAGCGGCACCTTGCTACGTAGAGGGGTTGCACCTCAATACATCAGGAGTGATGTATAACTTTTTTGTACCTTTGTATAAGAATGCATCCCTGGGGCAGTGTCTTTGTCCAGCTGAGGGGGCAGTGGAAAGTCCCGCCACTGACTGAGTCCATTGCCAGGGGGCACATATTTGTAGTATGCTCTGAAATAGACTAAGAAATCTACAGGGAACTATTATTGTGCTCAATACGGCAATAAACCTGGCCGACATGCCTTCGTACCTTACTAGACTGTGGTCATTGGGGGTTCTCTTCAGGTCTGCTGTGTCAGCTATCTGCGCAGAGCTGGGACAGCACACAGAGGGAACACATGCACGCAGCCGAGTGATATCAACCTTGAACAGAGCAGAGCATCACACCAGTAGCATCTGACAACAAGGGGCAGCATTCCATCTGTTATTGGGCCGGCATGGCCAGGTCTTCGGCGGCAGTTCAGAGGCGAGTCCTTCACTCCCTCTCTTCATCAGCAGCTCAATCGGGTTTTTCTTTTTTTTGTTCTGCTGCTTGGGGCGGCAAAAAAGCTGGAGCCGGCCCTGGGCACAGTGAGACTACATGACATGCCTAAGATTACACAGGAAGTCTGGGACCTGAATCCTGGTCTCCCAAATGCTAAACTAGTGCTCTAACTAGTGGGCAATCCTTCCTCTCCCTGGTAACACTGTGTTCAATCAGCAAAGGCTTATGCTTTCGGAGCAGGAAGATAAGAGTTTATGTAGTGGCTGACACACACCAAATGGCCATAGCATGCAGTCTAGTGACCAGTGTGAAGTCCTAGGTGTGTGTGGATTTGTTACATATTATACTGTTAGCAGACAATGCAGTGCAGTTAGCTTTGATAGCAATATGTTTAGAAGTTCTATAGGAATATGTATGTTGGATTGGGAAGAAATTACTTTAATTTTTTTCACATGGACAAATACAGTTATGCATTGTTTTTTTTCAGTACAACCTTCTCTGATAGTATACAGCATACTCCATGTTCTGTACAATGTAAACAGCATTGAGACATGCACTCTGAATATTTTAAATAGGAATATGGCACAGCTCTGCCATGTAAAGATTAGACTTTTCTGAACTTAATTTGTTTATAATATTTGCTCCTTTAACACTGGATTTCTTAGCCCATCTTATTATAGTTCATCTTGTTCACTGCGCTCTCGGGAAGAGACCCAACGATTTACAATCAGTTCCTGAAATAGAAACATGGATTATTACAAGACCAAAAAATAAAAAAAATAAGAAGCCTCCCCCGCCCTCCTGTCATGCCAGTCATAACGCAGTAGCAGCAATTCTTGATGCCCCCAACCTACATTTAAAGATTAACTTTGGGACCAGCTATCTCTGTGCCAGGCCTGCCTTCCAATGAATTTCTACCAACTTGGGTGCAACAGAATCTAGGATGCTCAACATCACGGTCTTGTGCTCTCCAGAAGTTGAAACATGCCAGAGAGAAAGCAAAAATTAAAGTGTGCTGCTATGCTAGGGAGCTGGAGTCTTCAACTGTCTCAAAGGATTGCTCAGCTAGCAAAGATGAAGAAATAATTCGGAGCACAACTTACTTGAACTTTAATTCTTTTTAGACAGTCTGGTGATGACATTTCTTTCTCAGTCATATCACATGGTCTAATCAAATAGCATAACATAAGTTCCTGTTGACAAATAAATACACAAATGTTCCTTATGTGAGACAAATGTTGAAGCTTCAATTGATTTTTTGAAACAGGTTTTAAATTAGAATCTCAGGTGTTTAGTTTGAACAACAGATCTCATCTCTTAGGCAAATTAAGAGGTATATACACTTGTATAATGCTTGTTAATGGGAACTAGATATACAAACTGAGGAGAGAACACACCCATTTGTGTATCTGCCTTGAGTCAGACATTACCACTCGTGTGACAACTGGATACCCTGGTAACTGGCATAGTAGAATTATCTATATAGACAGGTCATATAGTACCGGTAACCTTTTAGAAGTTTGCACATCCAAAATACTTTCCTATTTGGGCAGCTGAGTGGAGGTGGAAGCAGGAGCAGCTCTACGGATTTTTCTGCCCCAAGCATGGCAGGCAGGCTGGCTATCTCCAGTGGTTTGCTGCAGGAGGCCCACCGAAGCCGCGGGACCCAGCAGACCCTCCACAGGCAAGCCACCGAAGGCAGCCTGCCTGCCGCCCTTGCAGCACCGACAGAGCGCCCCCCGGGGCTTGCTGCCCCAAGCACGCGCTTGGCATGCTGAGGCCTGGAGTCGCCCCTGGGTGGAAGGAAGTTTGGAGTGCTGAGTTTGAAAGTTATTGGGGGAAATAAAGGGGTGTAGAATGGGGAAGTCCTGGAGTGACATTCCTTTCTAAGAGCCTGCACAGATGTGACCCTCCCACTCCAACCAAGGAGACCTGGATTGGATCCCTTAGAACCTATCAACATTGCTGCAAATACTGGCCAGGAAAGGATGTATTCAAACACTATTAGTGTGTGCTGCCCCCAGCCTAAATATGAAGCAATCATGCTCAGAACTCAAATTCTGATCCAAGTCCAGTGTTGCTTTTCCACAAAACATCTCTAAGCTAAACTATTACATTTACCAGTTAAAACTATTTCTAGATGCAGAATCAGTATCTTATGTTGTTACCTTAGAAACATTCATTGTTGTTCTGTTCAAGCCAGACAAAGACATCCAGTTGAGCGGTCTGCGCAGTGACCCCACAAAGTTGTCATTAACCAGTTCAGCAATGACTGAGTAACTGGAAAATAAACCCAAAGAATAGATTACATAGAGAAAATTATGGTCACTTAAAAATCCTGTAATTTAAAAACTTCAGTCTGAGAATATTTGGCTATTGTGACTGTCATAGCCAAAACAACAAACCTGTAGGCTGCAGACAAGCATAAGACCTGCATCTGTTTCTACTAGACAGAGCGGAAGTGGTGGATGCAATACTTAATTTGTGCCAGGCATTGCCAGGGTTGAGTCTGGTACCTCTAGGCTTGGCAGTTCATAGCACTGGCACCTCTGGGCTTGCCACGTCAGTTATGAAAGTAAAAAAATTGCTTGAGTACCGGCACTTAATTGCTCGAGTCCCATTACCTCTTTCATTACAAATTAAGCACTCGATGGAGGAGGTATATGGTGGATGCAGTGAATGATGGTTCCTCTCCCCACTGCTCCTACCTCACCCCACCATCGTGCTTCTCTTCTTTCAACAGTGTTCTCTTGAATGTGTCCATCTTTCATTCACACCCCATAACTAATTAGGCATGCAAATTGATTGGCAGAGGAATGGAGATCACTTATAATGAGTTATGGGCTTTTTTCCCTGGGTTACCCCCAACATTACCTAAATCATCCATAATAAAAAAGATATACTATTACGAAAATCAGATCATTTTTCTGATTTCAGTCAGCACATACGACATCTAGAGATGCCCAGAGAGGCATTCTGTAGTCTTCAATTATATTCTTAAATATCTGTATATTAACTCACTCTCAAACTTCTTGTTTTGTGCTTCTAGTAAAATGACATGTTGATTCAAAATATTTGCTTATCATGCATGCTTAACCTTCTTAGTTAGAAAACCTTCTTGGTTGGTTTGTTTTGGATGTAGAAGGTACAAGGCAGGAAAATCATACTTTTAATTGGGAGAAATATATCCCACTAAAAAGGGGGTGAGGAAGCGAGAAAATTGTATTCATTCAATTGAAACAAAAATAGAAGTTAAATCACACTAGTCAAATGCAGAGTAAGTATTTTATATTCAGAATATAAAGTGAATGCCAAACCTTGCATGGTAAAAGGGGGGACCTTTTCGATATAGCACTGCAAAAAAGAAATACTGTTTATTAGTCAGAGAATCATGAATTTTGGATCTCAGTATCAGAGATCAGAACCCTTATAAATAACTAAGGAATCATATCCATTACATAACCAATCAGAGGAGTGAGGCTGAACCCTTTCAACCAGCTTCAGCTGATCCTATTTAATTTCATGGCACATGTCAAAAGCCAGTGCTGTATAAAGTGCATAGGAAACAAAATTCAGACCAGAAAGCAAACTGCCGAAGAACAAGCTCAAATAAACTCATGTAGATGTCGGGCAACCAATACCAACATTTCACCTATTATAATGGTTATTTAGTAGACAGTGAAGAAATTGCATTCAGGTACAACTACTATACCATAAGGATTGTGTGTTAACTCCCAGTGCACACACAAACACATTCCTTAAGAGTCTTATAGTAGTTTCATCTGAATGAAAAGAAGCATTCTGTTATTTTATACAGACATGCTTTTCTTCATGGTTTACCATCATTTAACAATTTTCTATTTGAGGATAAATTATACTACTATCACTCATTTCAAACTACAAAACTGTAATCAAGAAATTATTACTTAACAATTCTTAAGCTATTTACTATGGAAGTACGGACACTACTGAATATGTCTATTTGGGAAGAAAGCATAACAAAACAAAAATAAGTGATTTGAATTACAACTTCAGTATATGCTCCAATTCAACTCCCACTGTTGGTGGAAAGATTTCCATAGAATTCAACAGGAATTGGATCAGGTTGTGAAAACAGAGAAAGCTTACTACTCCCAACACTCATTAATTCCACTTGGGCTTCTCTGCAGAGGGGGTGGATTGGCTCATGAGGGCAATTCCAGTGCAGTTCCATAGCTAATATCAAGCCTATAGGCCAAAGCTACAGGTCTCCAAGTCACTTACAGCCTGTTTTGGTACCAATGAATCTGTACAGGGGCAGACCATAGCCTCTGCCTGCATTAATACCTTATCTGCTAGCCTATAGCCTAACCAGCATGGAGAATCGTCTTCCACACAGGAGCTGTGGAGATCTGCTCTGCTTTTACAGCCCCAATGTCAAGTTTAAGTGGTGCACTGGCTATTAAAGATTTAGTTAAAAGCTATTCCATTTTCGAAAGGAAACTACTCACAGAGATCGGTTCCATACTTCAGTCCTACTTTGGGGACCCATCCCTTGCTTCGGAAGTAGTGATACGCCATGTATGTAGTTCTAAAATTAGGTTGCACTTCACTAAAAACTTCCCATAGCTTCAAAATAGTTAAAGGTTCCTAAAAATCATAACCAAATACATTAGTATTATTACACTAACCTGCTGCTCTTACTTACAGGGAAATACCCAGGAAATGTTGCACATAAAACAGTGTCTTTAGTAGAATATTCTATTCAAGTACCAAACATTATAATCTCATTGCAAAAAGACTACATTTGAGACGCTAGCACTATGAGGGTCCATTGTCTGCAACAGAAGTCTGCTTCAATAGGGGTTTACCAGTCAATACCAAAAAAAAAAAAAAAAAAAATACACAACAACAACAACAACAACAAACACAACCTTTGAGCTAGCAGAATTCTGCTAGGTCGCATGTTGGTAGCTCAGGACTCAAGAGCGAGAACCCTACACCAATGATATATGTAAAGAAAAATAAAAGCTATTGTTTGTTATGAAAGACAGTGGTTACAATTCAAACTGCAAACTTTTTCACAAAAGGGAGGGACATTCCTATACATACTTCTTCCCACACACCTCTTTTCTCTTATATTTCTCCCACCAACTCCACACACAAAACTTTCTTCCACAGAAGGTACCTGTTTATCTATATTTTGTTGCTAAATAAAAAGCATTGCACGAAGTTTATGGACAATATTCTTATGTCTACACAAATAGACAACTAAAGAGAAAAATTTCCAAATCCCTCTAGTTGGTAGTTGCTGCCTTTGAGATTAGCAGCATGCGATTCTGTCATAGGGCTGGTCTACACTACGGGGTAAAATCGATTTTAGATACGCAATTTCAGCTACGTGAATAACGTAGCTGAAGTCGAATATCTAAAATTGATTTACTCACCCGTCCTCACCGTGCGGGATCGATGTCCGCGGCTCGCCATGTCGATTCCAGAACTCCGTTGGGGTTGATGGAGTTCCGGAATCGATATAAGCGCCCCAGCGATCAATATATCCCGTCTAGATTAGATGCGATATATCGATCCCTGAGCAATTGATTTTAACGCGCCGATACGGCGCGTAGTCTAGACGTGGCCATAGTAGTTCGAAGTTTGAGACAGTGATCTATATCCAAGTCAACAGTATTTTGCATCTTTCAGAGTAAAAGTTGCAGATAACTAAATTAACATCTTACCTCGTTATAATAAATACTCAAACATCCTAGAGCATAGACCAAGAAAAATGCCTAAAAACGTAAAAAGAGTAAGTTAAAATATTCTGTCTGTATCGCATGGAGACCTGTATAAGATTAACATGTTATAACAAACTCTAGAATTATCGCATAAGAGAAGTTTGAAAGCCACCGAAAGAGAGACATTCCCAGAGAATCACCTCTGAAGTATGTCATTGTGACTTTAAAGATAAACCAGCATTATCAGAATTTTACTCACAGGAGAGCAGCATATGCAGATACTGTATTCTAATTAAAGCAGTGTGTATAGATATTTTTGGAAGAAAAACTGGATACAGGATTGTATGTGAAAATTATAGGTCTGTTCCTGTAGCCCTTACTCATGTGACTAGCCACTCTGAGATAAATGGAATTATTCATATGCATAAAATCTACAGGACTGGTCCCTTGAATGTCTTTCACTATATGTCCACGTAATCTAAAGATCATTAAAATTATTAGTAAATTTACCAAAAACAGTGCAAACTTTTTTTAAATCCAAAGACAGATCATTCTTTAAGAAAGAGGTATTTATTGCATAGATTAGTGCTTTGTTCTGATGTTAGAAGAAAAAGAAGTTTCACAATATTTAAACATACCTCCTCCAGACTGAGTTGCAAATATTCAAAAATCCTAAATGGATTTCTTCTACATACTAATTTTTCCCTTTTGATTAACTAAAAGAAAAAAGTATAAAAATAAAATTATAAAGAAGCAACCAAAGAAAAAGGAAATGTGTGTGCCATTCAAATGACATTTTTCAAACATCTTAGATTCCACCTTAACTTTTCATTAAACATTAGTGATTTATTTACTATATAGATGAACATTTAAATCGACAACAATATTGAATTGTGAAAAGAACACACTGACTATATTTAGTAAAATAAAATAAGTTATCCCTGAAACAGACAACTCGCTTGGCTTACATTTGATTTATCATTTGCTGCTTCATCTTCATGACACAATTTGCTTTCTTCTTCCTGCACCAATACATACTCATAAGCATGTTCTTTCCCTTGGTTATGAAATACTTGGTTGGTATAGTCTTCGGCCTTGCAGCCACAGTGCACAATAAAATTATCATGTTTTTGGCAATGTACTTTAACTATAGCTTTAGTGTCCAATGGATACAGTTCCTCAGAGCCACAGTTCACTAATGGATCATGGTAAGCTGAATCACCTTCCAAACAAGCTGTCTTGCAGTTTACACTCATGTTATGACATTTAACATTCGGTGCTGCTGAATCTCCATTATTTATGGAAGAATCTCTTGAAAGTTTCATTCCATCTTCTACGTTTTCCATTTCTGCAGCCATTCTGCAGTAAGAGTCATCATTTTGTGCAACTTCTCCTTCCCCTTTCATAAAAGGCAGATCAAATGGCTTAGTATAATTTTCAAGAATTTTGTTAATGGAGCAGTCATCAAGTCCTTGTTCTTGCATAAGGCTTTTAGCCCATTCTAGATGACACTGGTACCTGGATAATGGAAAAACAAGAAGTGGAAGATTCTAGGACAGAGTACTGTTCAACTAATACGTTAAAGCTAGGGCTGTCAAGCAATTAAAACAATTAATCACAATCGCATGATTAAAAAATTAATTGCTCTTAATCATGCTGTTAAACAATAATAGAACACCATTTAAATATTTGTGGATGTTTTCTACATTTTCAAGTATATTGATTTCAATTACAACAGAACACCAAGTGTACAGTGCTCACTTAATAAAATAAATATATGCACTGTAAAATAGTATTTTTCAATTCATCTCATACAAGTACTGTACTGCAATCTCTTTATCATGAAAATTCTACATTTGTAAGTTCAACAGTGTAAAAAAAAAACCACTGCATTAAAAAATAAAACAATGTAAAACCTTGGAGCCTACAAGTCTATTCAGTCCTACTTCTTGTTCAGCCAATCGCTCAGACAAATAAGTTTGGTTATAATTTGCAGGAGATAATGCTGCCCATTTCTTGTTTACAATATCACCTGAAAGTGAGAACAGGCATTCACATGGCTCTGTTGTAGCCAGCATTGCAAGGTATTTTTGTGCCAGATATGCTAAACATTTGTATGCCCCTTCATGCCTCAACCACCATTCCAATGACACGCTTCCATGCTGATGATGCTCGTTAAAAAAATTACGTGTTAATTAAATTTGTGACTGAACTCCTTGGGGGAGAACTGTATGTCTCCTGTTCTGTTTTACCTGCATTCTAGCATATATTTCATGTTCTAGCGGTCTTGGATGATGACCCAGCACGTTTGTTTTAAGAACACTTTCACAGCTGATTTGACAAAATGCAAAGAAGGTACCAATGTAAGATTTCTAAAAACAGCTACAGCACTGGATCCAAAGTTTAAGAATCTGAAGTGCTGTCCAAAATCTGAGGGACTAGGTGTGGAGCATCCTTTCAGAAGTCTTAAAAGAGCAACACTCCAAACTACAGAACTCAAATCACCAACAAAGAAAATCAACCTTCTGCTGGTGGCATCTGACTCAGATGACGAAAATGAATGTGTGTCGGTCCACTCTGCAGAAACCATCATCAGCATGGACACTTGTCCTCTGGAATGGTGGTTGAAGCATGAAGGGACATACGAATGTTTAGCATATCTAGCACGAATATACCTTGCAACGCCGGCAACAAAAGTGCCATGTGAATGCCTGTTTTCACTTTCAGGTGATATTGTAAATCAGGAGTTGGCAACCTTTCAGAAGTGGTGTGCCGAGTCTTCATTTATTCACTCTAGTTTAAAGGTTTCGCGTGCCAGTAATACATTTTAACATTTTGAGAAGGTCTCTTTCTATAAGTCTATAATATATAACTAAACTATTGTTGTATGTAAAGTAAATAAGGTTTTAAAAATGTTTAAGAAGTTTCATTTCAAATTAAATTAAAACGCAGAGCCCCCCTAGACCGGTGGCCAGGACCTGGGCAACGTGAGTGCCACTGAAAATCAGCTCGCGTGCCGCCTTTGGCATGCGTGCCACAGGTTGCCTTACTATTTACAACAGGCGTAGGAGACAGCAGTATCACCCGTATATGTAAACAAACTTGTTTGTCTTAACAACTGGCTGAACAAGAAGTAGAATCGAGTGGACTTATAGGCTCTAAAGTTTTACATTGTTTTGTTTTTGAGTGCAGTTATGTAACAAAAAAAAAAAAGTCTACATTTGTAAGTTACACTGTCATGATAAAGAGATAGCACTTCAGTATTTGTATAAGGTGAACTGAAAAATACTATCATTTTACAGTGCAAATATTTAATAAAAATAATATAAAGTGAGCACTGTACACTTGGTATTCTGTCTTGTAACAGAAATCAATATATTTGAAAATGTAGAAAAACATCCAAAATATTTAATAAATTTCAATTGGTATTCTATTATTTAACAGTGCAATTAATCGCGATTTTTTTTAATAGCGTGAGTTAACTGCAGTTAATCAACAGCTCTAATTAAAACCAACAATACAATATAGAAATGAATGTTAATGCTTCCATAATTCATTTTTAAATTTAAAATGTGTTTTTTAAACTGATCCAACACACTAGTTAAAATGGAGAGTAACCAATTTATAAGACTCTGATATTCTATAGTGCTGTGACACTGTAGAAAATACACCCAACTCAAGATCACCATAACATTAAGCTTTCTATATATTTTAAAAATAAATTACATATTTACTTATAGCTACATGCTGGGATCCCAAAGATAATGTTATAGTGAGGACTAAGTGAATAACAGATGGCACTTCTTAACAAGCAGCTGAACAACACAAACTTATCTAAACATGAAGCCTACAAAAAAAATTATACCAGACTAATTCACCTTTTAAATCTTAGTTAAATTCTGAATGTATTTAAAGGAAAAGACTAAACAGTGTTTCAACCCAAGTATAAGTGGATCTGGAACAAATGAAGTCTGAAGAGAAGACATTTCCTAATGGCTGCTATATGAAAGCTAAGCACACTATAAAGCTTAAAGGCCCAATTCTGCAGTACGCACTCAACCAAATCTTAAAGGAAATATTGCCTGTGAAAGGACTTCAGGATCAGGCCCTACATGATTACCAGCTACTGCAATGAAGACTTTATATAAACAGTGTTCACATTCATCATATGTTATATAGTAGCTAAAAGTAGAATTTAAGGATGCTGATTTAAACAGCTGACAATAGAAAACATTGAAGACCAATGACAAAATATGTCCCGAACTACTTCTCAGCTACAAACAAATCTTTGCAGAATTTCAGTTTCAAATCAATGCATCAGTATCTGAAGGTGCTGTGCCTTGGATATATTTAGGCCCAACTTATTCAGAAATGCCCTTGGAAAGGTCATTCTAAAACTAAACTAAGTGATACTATTGTAAATAGTTTATAGCTGAATAAAAGCGGTCTTGTAAATGTGACTTGAACAGGCTATCAACAGTAATATGATAAACACCTGGAAAGGTCTTTCCAAATTAAAAAAAAAAAGTTTTACTTCGTTTTGCAGTTCTAACACAGGAGATGGGAACACAAGGAAGCTCAGCAAGATATTTAACTCATTTAGGAAATGTTTTTAACTCTATACATTTATATCTCCTAAGACTGTGACATACCTATAATTTTACAGTTTGAAATCCGAAGTATTTGGTAATTCGAAGGTACTTTAAGAAGGTCTACTAAATAGCAAGCCTTAAAGTGCAAATGGCAAAAAAACTGGACATGTTCTCTTTGTTCCTTTATGATATATAAAGAAGATCTGAAAGCCTCGCTGTTCCACCCCCAAGTCCCCAAAATAAAAAAATTCTGCTTTCTTTCTTAATTAGATACTCAGGTTTTGTCTATTATGGAAGACACTATTGCAAATGGAAAACTGGTAGGATTATGACATCATAGATAACAATGAAAAAAAATTGATGAAAGGATACATGATTTTTATTTAGACTGTTTAGAACTGCAGTTTTTGTGAAAAACTAAGACACTTCAGATAAAAGTCACCCCAAGTCTTCAAATAATGACCGGGAAAAGGGTTCCAGTACACATTTCCAAATCAACCATGAAATCCTCCAATAACAAAGAAAAGTTAGCTGTAGGGAGAACTCCAACTCCAGCTATTTGGCAGCCACAGGAGTGGGATTTCTGCTTCATTTTTCCTTTTAACATGCCAGCCAGGCCATATGATCCTCTGAAGTCAAACATTAGTTAAAGACAACTATTTGAAATTTGAAAATATCTTGGTCAAAGATACCAGTGCAAGTACAAACTGAAAGTCTAGGGTACAAAAGTGAATACGGGACTATAACTCCTAAATATATAAAAAAAAAAAAATTCTTACTAATCTTTAAGATAAACCCAAACTAAAAGGACATCAACTTGAAATCTAGGGTTTTTTGTTTTTTTAAATAGTTTGAAATAATTTCAGGCACTGCATAAGAACGGCCATACAGGGTCAGACTAAAGGTCCATCTAGCCCAGCATCCTGTCTTCTGACAGTGATCAATGCCAGGTACCCCAGAGGGAATGAACGGGTAATCATCAAGTTATCCATTCTCTGTCGCTCATTCCCAGCTTCTGGCAAACAGAGGCTAGGGACACCATCCCTGCCCATCCTGGCGAATAAATTAATAGAGGATAGACCTATCAATGGCTATCTAGATTTTTTTTGGACCTTGTTATAGTCTTGGCCTTCACAACATCCTCTGGCAAAGAGCTCCACAGGCTGACTATGCGCTGTGTGAAGAAATACTTCCTTCTGTTTGTATTAAACCTGCTACCTATTAATTTCATTTGGTGACCCCTAGTTCTTGTGTAATGAGGAGTAAATAACACTTCCTTATTTACTTTCTCCACACCAGTCATGATTTTACAGACCTCTATCATATCCACCTCACCCTCTCGCTGCCTTGATTGTTTCTTTTCCATGCTGAAAAGTCCCACTCTTATTACTCTCTCCTCATATGGAAGCCATTCCATACCATTAATCATTTTTGTTGCCCTTTCTGAACCTTTTCCAATATAGCTTTTTTTAGGGAGGGACAACCACATTTGCACGCAGTATTCAAGATGTGGGTGTACTGTGGATTCATATAGAGGCAATATGATATTTTCTGTCTTATTATCTATCCCTTTCTTAATGATTCCCAACATTCTGTTCGCTTTTTTGACTACCACTGCACATTGAGTGGATGTTTTCAGAAAACTATCCACAATGACTCCAAGATCTCTTTCTTGAGTGGTAACAGCTAATTTAGACCCCATCATTTCATATATATAGTTGAGATTATGTTTTCTAATGTACATTATTTTGCATTTATCAACATGAGAGACTTGTGTCTCTCTGCCAATTATGTGACTATGCAATAGCAGTTTCTCATTTTTAACACTTTTTCTCTGTCTTGCTGTTGCTGTGTAAGAGATGCACACAAGCAGAAAGAAACTGACTGACTATATAGGGGAAATACATATAAAGTGTTGTTAAAAATCAATTCTAATCTTTTCCAATTATCATAATTCTAGTTCTTACTTGTAACAGTGGGCATAGAATTTTCAGAGAGAAGTGGAATTTTTAAACTGACAAATGTTATTCTATAGGAGATTATTTTGATATCTAACTTAAAACAAAAGTCCCTAACTACTGCTATAATTATAAAGACAATTACAGCCAGCTACATAGTTTTAAAACTAACAGTGCAAGTAGCAGTAGTAGTAAAATACTTTACTTCCCCAACTGAAATTTAGAGATGGCAATTAAGTAGGAAACAAAAGCACTATAAGGACAGTTAAAATCAAAACAAGTTATGCAGATGAACATGAAATTCAAATCCCTCCCTTCAAAATTTCTTCAAAAGGAAAGCCATGAATCATCCAATGTTATCTACTACAGACTGTTTTTAAACTGTTAAAAAATTTGATCAGCATATATGAATGTTACTGTCATATTATATAAGGTGGTTCCATATAGGGCTGTCCCTAGAGGAATGTGCAGCCCAGAGTGGAAGTGATGGATTCCTCCCTTCCGGGATCGACCGCGCTAGCCAGTCGCACTGGCCTGCAGGGCACCCCAAAGTGCAGGGCCTGGAGCAAGTGTGCGTGTGTGGGGCTCAGGTGGCGATGACGGATTCATCTCTTCTGGGACCGACCATGCCGGCTAATTGCACCGCCCAAACATGGAGCCTGATTCGCTCTACCCAACGGAAGGCTCTGGTTCCATATCTTTCATCACCAAATAAAACAGACAAAGCTTTTATTGTACTGTACTTGATTACCATACAATAGCACTTACAGTACATAGCATTTTATTCATCTGAATAAAATGCTATGAAGCATGCTATATACCCTGCACTAAAAGGGCTGTCACAATGCCTACTGAGATCTGAAGTGGTTAATTGCACTACCACAAAATAAATTAATATTGGTAATATGTATTTCTGCAGTAGCATACATCTGATTATTGGTGGGGGGGTGTGAAAGAACCATTTGTCATGTGTTTTCTTTAACTTGAAATGGTAATTATAAAAGACTACATTTTGTAATCCTACGGGTATGAAAAATAATACAGCAACTAATTTATGCCCCTCACTGGTTGTTTCTTAAACTAGTTGGTTGAATTCAAAACAAAAAAAAAACCCACCAATTCCCTAACTTATTTTCTGCATAATAAAACAAAAGTGCTAAATCTGAAGTCATCATGCAGGCAAACTCAGGAAAAAGATCACACTCTGTCAGATTAAAATTT
This sequence comes from Chelonoidis abingdonii, assembly GCF_003597395.2. NCBI lineage: Eukaryota > Metazoa > Chordata > Testudines > Testudinidae > Chelonoidis > Chelonoidis abingdonii. The sequence goes on along the minus strand of NC_133785.1, from coordinate 3,430,765 downwards.
TATGTAAAACATTAAAATTGTATTTAAGCGTTAAAGACTGTTTCTGCCCATTCTGAATGAACCTAGTAAGCAAATAGGAAAACTATTAAAAACAGCCTGCCCCAGAATAACCTCCCTTTTTTGTTGCAGAAGTATAAAGGGTTCCTTCTATGTTCATATAATCATGAATCAGTTGCTCATGTTATAGTGAATACACTCTTGGCTCTAATTCCACTGCTTACTCAAGCAAAACTCCCAAAGCTTACATGGAAAAAACAATGCTAGGAATGTTATCTAATATTTTAACCGTCTTTAGGTTTTAGGAACTGGAAACAAGGAAGAGAAACAAAACTATGCGAATCGGCCTTTTTACAAGCCAGTTTGGGAACCATTGGGCTAAAAGATGAAGCCAAATGAACTGTTACTGTACAAACTTAGGATACAGTAAGAAAGTTGCACTTACTTTTTTGATGAGAGTATGGGCATGTTTATCTTGGCATCTGCATTAAAAGAGAAAATGTTATTTACAAGTGTTTTCGCAATGCAATGATCTACATGCATGTATCTGCAATTAATAATTAGGACAAACCAAGCGGATATTACTAAACTGTCAAGAGAGTGGAAAGTAGTGTGATTTACCTTGCCACTTAGCAACCAATAAAGGGTCTGAAATATTGTATTCTGGTCTGCTTCTTGAAAGAATACCTTTTCCAAAATAGCCCTGCAGGTGCAGGGGGAAAAAAGTTGATCAGAATTATTGATACAAAAAATAAAAAAGAATATCTATCCAAAGATCTAAATGCCCCTTATCATAAATTACAAAACCACAATTAGATCAACCACTGAACACCAAACTCACCCACCCCAAAACATGTGAATTTTCTCAAAGAACCACCTCTGCAGCAGCTCATGTAAATAAATGTCTTGCAGAATGCTGCGAAGGTCAATAGATATGGATTATTTCAGAACAGGAGTGAAAGTCTGTTGCAAAGCTTAGGGTTCCTTCACAGAGAATGTACTACCAACAGCCCCCTCTCTTTTAAACTGAGAGGTAGTCCGCTTAAGTGCCACTGCCAATTTCATCTGTGGTAGTATGACACAATGATAAAGGCGATCTTTCAAGTAGTGAGGTACCAAATGATTTGTGGCTTTATGAATCAAACCCAGCACCTTAAATTCAATTCAGAAACCAAAAAGTATTCACAGCATATCACGGAGTACCAGTGACATGTGTGGCCATTTAATGGCCAGGCCACTGCATTCTGCAACACCTTAAGTTTCCTGACTGATCTAAGGTTTGTTACTTAACATCTAACAATTAATCCAACATTAGGCATGTAGAGTTCAGAAATTAAAAATGTTTTCTTTATTAATCCTAAAAAATTGAACAAGCAAAAAACTTCAATAGTTTTTTTAATCAAGGCACTATTAATAATTTTTAGAATATATTATTTTTACACTGATGATTAAGTGAGGTTCCAAGAACAGGCAAGTCCTTGCATGATATTCAGTCAAATACAGTATTAATTACTATAAATCCTATTGACCTTGTTATTCTATTGCCTTATTACTGACCTTATCATTGGGAATAAAGAAATATATCTTTATTGCTAGTTTTATGACTTCTGATGCTGTATTGCCATTTTACTCCAAAATATATTTTTTCATGTTAGGAATAAAATGCTTATAAATTTCATATGTAACACAGATCAAATTATACTAGAGAATGTTGTTTACAGAGCAGGTTAGCGATACCACAAATAGCATGCATTGAACATAGAGAATTCAAACATGGAATGTTACCTTGCTATACAGCTGTTCTATATCTTTGGAGTTCCTCACAATTACATTGTTGTTAATAATTTCAGCCTGGTATATCTTGAAATACTTTCCACAGATGTCTTCCGGGGAGGCAGGAATAGGGAATGGAGAATCATATGACTCAAACACTCTTCTTTTCCTTCTCGGGGCATGGAAAACTGCTTCTACCATTTTCCAATAGTAACCTTTCCCTAAACAATGATAAGCTAAAGACAAAGAGCAGAAAAATACATTTTTAATATTTTAGAAGCAGTTTTATTTTACATATCTGGATATCACTGCCTGCATTGCAAATCACCAATAAAACCCAGGTCTCTCAACTCCCATTCTCTAATCACTAGACTATACACCAAGAAATATTTCTTTAACAAGTTATTCTCATTTTTCGTATTGCAGTTGGACCTAAAGGTCAGGCTCCCATTATGCTATCCATTGTACAAAAATATAGCAAAGAAACAGTCCCTGTCTAAAAAAGTTTACAATCTAAGAGGAGAGACAACAGATGGATACGACAGACAGGGTAGCACAAGGTAAATAGTAAGGCAGTTACAATAAGCACCAATCCCAGAATACCGCCTAACTATTGTTAAGTGTTTTGTAAGCATCATGACAAGGTGGAAGAATTTTAAAGAGCTTTAAAAAAAAGAACAATGTGTGTTTTGTAGATTTTTGTTTTTACTGAATGCTCCTTCCATGCGTAAGCAGTGGTGTAGGAAATAGCACTATAGTACTCTTCAAAAATCTGACAAATGGGCAATCAACAGTGTCATTGGTGGCAAATCAGAGGCTGTTGTCTATATCTCAATAGTGTAGACAAGGTAATAGGGAAGGCATTTCTATGTTGACTATTATTATTAAAGATATGCCTACTGCCACAAACCCATCAACAATATAGCACACATGAACGAAAAGATGGGAAGGAATAGCCAAACATTTTTAAAAGTGCTGTATTCATCTTGTGGGAGACCAGTAAACCAAATAACCAGCTAGCTAACATTTGTAACACAGCTGACTTATTCTCTACTGTTGGGCACCCTGTATAACTTAGGCCTGTGCAAAGTGGATGTAAAATCACAACCAGGTCAGACTGCTCCATTCCCACCAAACTTTTAACATCTTTGCACAGCTGTAAACAGCAACACCCTGTGCCGGGCTTGTGGGAATCAGGCATTGCCTTTCCCCATCTATCACTGAGTATGTTTACGGCAGCACGCAAATAACGAAGGCAGAGGGGACAGGCCCCGTCCAGTAACTATTTCACTGAGATATCGGCAGGCGTCATCAGGAGGTCCTGGCAGGTGTCTCCTCTCCACGGAGCGGGGCACAGCGGAGGGGCGGGACCCGACCAAGGGAGGCCCGAGGCGTGACGTTCTAGCCCTGTGTACGTCATGCATACAAGCCACGCACCTACTCTGAGGCGCGGGACGACTCTCGCCGGCGCCCCTCTGCCGGTGGCTGAGGCTGAGCTGTGTCACGTGCGGCCCAATGAGAGCCCCAGACGCCACAATAGCCGGTTCTTCCAGACTAGGCGCCCTTCCGTTACCATAGCAACCACTGGGCCGTAAAACAGCGACAGCGTCGCAAAACAAACCGGCTAGCGGCGCGAGAGAGCCACGCGACCCCTTAGAGTTAAGACCAGCCTCTCTCAGACCTCGGCTCCTTGCGCGCACATGCGCAGGAGAGCAGGGCGCCGAGCCTGGTAGTTAGCGCTAGCTTCCGCGCATGCGCACATGGCTGGCTATGGGACCGCGGGAAGCAGAAGGGCAGGCCGATGGACCGCCCCCAAATTAACAAATGGGCCGCGCGCTGCAAAGTGAGGGGGAGTTTTCGTCGGTCCGCCGTATAGTTCAGGGGCAGGGGTCGTATCACCCCATCTCACGGCGGGGCGGGCTATGGTGGGACCCCATATCCCTCGCCGCCCTGCCCCGCTTCCACAGAGCCTGGCTGTGAGCGGGGATGCCCCCGGCGGTCACCCCGCCTGCGGGGCTGTGCCTGGAGCCCCGCCCGAGGCTGCCAGACCCGCGTTCGAGTAGGAAAGGCGAGGCGGCACCGTAGGGTAGCGCCGCTTCTAGCTTCCTGCCCACGTGATGATCAGCGCTGTTGCAATAACACCTACAGGGCTGGCACAAGCCGGCCTGGGTAAAGAGTTGGAACAGTGTTTATTGACCAGTTCCTTTTTTTACAGAAATAACTTGTGGATAAAACCAAACAAAAATCGCATGTAGTTACATTTGCTATACAACCATTTCTTTCTGTGAAGACTCAATTTTACATACAGATTGATTCACTTATCAGAAAGGTTAAAACCAAAAAATACTTTGTTCATTTCTTTCACAGTACACAGAAAGCAATTGTTCCCAGAAACATGTCAAACCTTTTAGCTCGTTCTCCAATCTCAACCATCAGCCTCATCTGTGAACTACAGCATTCTGGGTAGCAATATACAGTTGCCAACTTACACATGGTAAATAAGCACCCAGACTTTCACAATAAGCCAAAAATCAAGCTAATCCCATTTCAAAACAAGCCAATCCCTAAGAACCCAAACACCCTGTGACTAGATCATCTTGCACTGCAGTCTGGGACTGTGGTGTGCACCCCTGACTCCTCCAGCCCCCCCCCCCCTTACCAGGAGCTAATTAAAAAATAGAAGCAACAAGTTACAAGCCCAACAAGCTACAACCCCAAAACTAGCCAACAAGCAACTCACAAGTCAATTAAGCCCAAAACAAGCCCAATTTCTGCAGTTTTGTTTTGTTTTTTGTGGGTTTGGCATATCTGTGGTAATATGAAAATAAGCATTGGCTTCAGAATTCCCACTTGCAACTCTGCTACAAGTTACCTTTAAAGCAGGAGAAGCATATACCCTTGGGTAACTATTTCACATTCTTAGGGCTTATTAGAAGGAATAGAAACTCAGTCTGGTGTAAACTTCTGTAAAACTATTTGCACATGTAGCATTTCCTTTGTCTCAAGGATGTGAGTCACAACATTATACGCTAACAATGTATTCCAGGAGAGGTTATAGTTCATTTTGGATTGCATACAAAAGAAAAACTTCTAAGATTCCACAACATTTAGTTTAATAACAAATTAAAGTTTAGTTTCGTCTCTAGCTTCCACAAACTCATCTCATAAAGTTCTCTTATCAAATACTAGCTCTAGTCCACACCAAAATGTCATATTTCTTTAACACACCTTTTCAAAATAAAAACTCAGCCCTCTGTTATCAGGCAATATAGTCAGTGGATGGAGGCAGGGTTGTGGTTATTTACATTAGCCAGTTCCATCTACTCTGAACTGACAAAAATTCCCATGGAAATTCTGATTACATTAACTTTGACTGAGATATGGGACTGTTTTTGGAAACTTTAAAAAACATCTAGGGAATACTTTTAACTTTTATTAATATGTGGTATCTGAATTTAGTTTATTAAAGACATAAATCAAAGTTGGCTGCTGGTTAGCTTCAACTGGTTTTCACAAGAGAAAAAAAAACAAAAAAAAAACAAGGAGAGAAGCCAGTCATATATCGGCCAAGTGTCAACCTTGTGAGAAATCCCATAATTTGAGAAATCCTGGAGTCCTCAAAAATGAGGGAACGTGAGGTGAATAGTGTATCAAAAATGAATGTGTAATTACAGAATTTATTTCAGACTTGGCAATAGCCTTGTGTTCCCAGATATTGCAAGCACATAGGTGAGGAACTCTTAAGGATCATTCACTGCCTCCCATCTACTGGCGGAACTCTCATTGGCATCCCATATTAACAAAACCATTATGATGCATACACAATTATGTTTTCACCCTATATACTAGCCATTATACATTACATAGCCTTATACATTATACAAATGTGTAAGATTTAATTTTCACCAATATCCCGGTTAGAGCACTGAGTTCCCATTCTCCTTCTCCTCATTCAAACACACTTAAGGCACAATCCCACAAGTTTCTAAATGACTTCAAGTCCTTTTACATCAAAAGAAGTTGAGGGCAGTTGGCGCTGCAGAGGATGACCTGCACTAGAGGCCCAGTGTTGGATCCACTCTCTTTTTGACAGAGGAGTAAACTCATCCCTTTGTAGATCATTTAGTGTTTCTCCTTTATTAGTCCCCCAAATGGGATGTGTTGCCTTCAATCATCCAATTTGCTGCTGGTCCAGTGACTAGGAGACTAGGACCAACCATCAAACCCAGGTCACCAGCAAGGCAACCCCATACATTTCCATTTAATTTTTTTATCCTCTCTCCTACAAGGGAGATTGTAATAATTAGTTGCATCCACTAGATGTCCACATTTCAGCAAATTTCAGTTGTAGCACCTTAAAAGAACACAGCAGTCTCCTGCAGAGCATGTAGAACTATAGTCTATTGACAAAAGTAAACAAAATTTTTCAGCTTACTGGGTTGTTTTTTCACAAATAGGTTCGTCAGGCTTTTGGTGTAAAATTGCACATGATTCAACACAGCCAAAAAATAACTCCATTTTTATTATATTTGTAAATTTGGCATCACAAAAGGAAACTTTTTGACTGACAGACTATTCAAGTACCTAATATCAGTGGTTCTCAACCAGGGGTACACATACCCCTGGGAGATACGCAAAGGTCTTTCAGGGGGTACATCAACTCATCTAGATATTTGCCTAGTTTTACAACAGACTACATAAAAAACACTACCAAAGTCAATACAAACTAAAATTTCATATAGACAATGACTTGTTTATACTGCTCTATATATTATACACTGAAATGTAAGTACAATACTTATATTCCAATGGATTTATTTTATAATTATATGGTAAAAATAAGAAAATAAGCAATTTTTCAGAAAGTGTGTGCTATGACTCTTCTGTATTTTTATGTTTGATTTTGTAAGCAAGTACTTTAAGTGAGATGAAACTTAGGGATACGCAAGATAAATCAGACTCCTGAAAGGGATACAGTAGTCTGGAAAGGTTGAAAGCCACTGCCTAATACTAACTCACTGATTATATTCACACTTCTTATGATTCTCCATCAGGTGGCACACATACAGTATTAAACAGCAAGAAAAAAATAGTGGGAAATCAGAAATTATAGTTTTGGTGCTAAATTTACAAAATGGCTTCAGTTTGGCCTCTCATTTTTCCAGATATAGTTATATTTGCATTCATTTTAATGAGCACATTTCCACAACTCTGGCACACATTTTTAGAACTGTCATGCACAATGGTTAAGCACATGCTTCAATCATCGCAGCTAGCTTCTAATATTGGTGTGTAACATTTGGCTGGTCATTTGACTGATTGGTAATGGGAAGAACAATTATACTAGCATGCATGTAATCATGGTAATTGAGCACACATGCTTTTGCACTCACAATTCTAAAATTGGGCCTGCATGCACAAGTTTCTGGGTCTGATTCTCATTTCCACTGAGGCCCCTTTTCATTGTTCTAGCAGTGAAAGGGGCCTTAAGGGGAGTGAAAATTACAACATTTACACTCCCTTTTAAAACATGTTCCCGTCTCCTGCCAGAATGATGTATTTAGAGCTCATGAAAGGTGACAGATCTTCTGTTTATCTGCAGAACAGGCATAGATTAATAGATTTCAAGGCCAGAAGGGACCATTGTGATCATCTAATCTGACCTTTCTGGCAGCAAAGTTTCTCCAAAACTGCTGATTTGCCTCATCATAGATCAGGATTTGACAAGTTAGTAATACTCCCATTAAGTCCTAGGCCTATCTGGTGATACTGCTAACCTGGATACCAATTAATTGGCTGTGTGCTCCAGGCTGGCAGTACTGCCTAATGGCAAGAGTCAAAGGGTCAATTTCCCTGGCAGTTACAGTTCAGGGTAGTATGGCCCCCTGTTGAGAGTTCAGAGGCTGCCTTGCTCAGCAGCTGTGATTCAGGATAATGCTGCCCATTGCAAGAGTCCAAAGGCCGTTTGGCCTAGTGGTTATAGTTTGGGGGTAGTGTCGCATACTGGTGAAGGGGGGTAAGGGAAACTGACTCCACCTTACTCCACTGGGTTTCAACTCAGGGCTCTTCGAAACAGTAACCCTTGCACAGGTCTCAGGGCCTGATACCCTCAAGCACACTCCCTAGGTTACTTCCTATCTTTGTTCCAGTCCCTTCAATATCATCCTTGGTTGGACTTGGGGTCCCTCCTGTGTTCCCCTCTGATCCATCTCCAGAGTTTCTTCTGCTAGCCACAGTGAGTTGTCACGCTTAGCTTTCACTCAAAGGCTTCCAGCACCTTGGCTATGAGCCTTGGTCCTGGAGACTTCCCGGCAGGAGGCAGCTGCATATGACTGCTCTCCTCAGTCAGTCCAGACTAAGTGGAGTCCTTCCCTTTTAAATTCTCCCTCCACTGCGAGCATGCCCAGCAGAGGCGAGGGGGCATGGCCTCTTGGGTCCACAGCAGCTCTTTAACTCTTGCCTCACCAATGCGGGTCTGGTATACCCCATCACAGGGACACCTCAAAACTTGACTGAGGCCACCAACTTACTTTGAATACTGGCCAATTCTGAAGATTTGAAGTGTAGTAATGATTTCGATTATAATCCATCCTGGGCTGCATTCATAGACTTGACCTAGAACTGAAAACTTCATTTTCAATTACTGTTCCCCTTCTGGTTTGCTGGGCATTTGCCGTTTTATTAAATGTAAAGGTAAAATAGGTGTCAGAGAGTGATATGCACCTAAGCATTGTAAGACTGAGCTGCTGGGACCAAATTCAGCCCTGGCATAGTGGCTATAACTCCCACTGAAGTTGTACTCACTTACTCCAGGGTTGAATTGCCCCCTTACCTTTTGCCTGGTTTATAACAGAGGGTCAGAATGAGGACTTTTTTTAAATCATAAAGCTTGTCTGTGTGTTTTCACCATACAAGATGACAAGTGGATGTTACCCCACATAACCTCATCATGACCTGATTCATCAAGACACTTAAACTTTAAGCATATGAATAATTCTGTTGACTTCAATGGGACTCCTGAATCAGGGTCCATATATTCTGAAATATGTGTGGATTTAAGATTTATCCTAAATATTGCTCTGGGATCATGCGCCTTAACTTTCTAAAGGACAGAATAATAACCAGATCAGGATAAATCCCTAAATCATCACATTTTTTAAACTGAAATAAAGCAAAGAAATTAATTTGCTGCCAAAAGTATATTGCCTTAAAAAAACATCCTTTTATGAAATATGTCCAATTTGTAATATTTACTTTCCGTTTATTTAATAACAGGAAAAGGTTTGCAGCTCCTTTGTTGAGTTTTACATGTCAGCAGCTTAAGATTCCTCTTGTTTTTTTCAAAATTTAATTTTATCAGAAAAAACCCCATACACCATGGCCTAGACTAGGAAATATTCTTTATGTTAAATACATTTATAAGCAGACAAAGGCAAACAATTGCCTCTCATAAACCAATGGAAGTATTCTTATAATGGGTTGGTGGCTGGGCCTTCTACCCACTCCTGCTTCTTCATCATTGCTACTTTCTCTCCAATGATTTCATTACCCCTCTGGTCTTTTTTTAAACCAAGTTTTTTCATTTTTAAATCCTTTTTTGTCCCCTCTCTTACCTGCTGGGCATCTCCCTCTCCTGGTGACTCAGCTCTACTCAGCAGAGAGTTAGATGCCCTTTGGTGGATCCACAGGACCAGGCTTGGTGTGTTTCTACCACTGAGCTGAATGTCACAAAAGCAGAGAAGTGAAGCTTGGGGCTGGTGGGCTTCTTTCTGATTCAGTGCCTCTATACACATGGGCTTCTTCTAGCTGTTGTGGCCAGCTGCATTATAGTCCTCTAGGGGAGCAGAGAGGGAAGGCAAGTGGCTTTCAAAGAGCTTTACGCTTCTTACAGCAATCCATTACATTGTTATATACAGTGTTGTGGTAGCCATGTCGGTCCCAGTATATTAGTGAGGCAGGGTAGGTGAGGTAATATCTTTTATTGGACCAACTTCAGGTCTGAAGAAGAGCTCTGTGTAAGCTTGAAAGTATGTCCCTCTTACCACCAGAAGTTGGTTCAAAAAATGATATGACCTCACTCATTTTGTCTCATTAGTACTTACATCCATTTAGGCCTTGTCTCCGTACAATGACAGCCATGTTAGAGGATCAAGTTACAGCATGGTTTTGCCCTAACCATGTTTAAAAAATGGGATGGTTTTGCCACTGAAGGCCAGACCAAGTCATGATAAGTAGTCTGGTTCTCTTAATATGGTTATAACATGCTTTGATCTTGTTTTAACATGATTAGGACACAAACAGGGGGTAACTGGTTTTCCTAACATAGTTGTAACTGTTAGTCCAGACAAGACTTTAGAATGTTTAGATTTTGTGCTCTTTGTTTAAAAGAAAAAACTCATAAAAGTAGGTTTATATCTGAGCTATGGGGCAAATCCTGCCCCTCCTCCTTTCTGAAGCCATGAAAGAGACTCCTGCACTGGAATTCAAAGAAGGTAGTAGAGATAGGACTTAGGGGGAATTTGTAGATCTATAGTCCAGGGCCTTTTTTAAGCAGCACACTCATTCAGAGGTGCTCCAAATCTCAGAAGATGTATTTCAATGTGAAAATGATAGCTTTCCAAACTGTTAACCCTTTCCAAGACTGGCATACCTCAGTGCACCTGTCTGGTAAACGCTGCTGCATTCCTGAAGGCTGTGTTATTCTGAGATTGTGATTTGCAAGCTCATTCTCACACAGGATAAAATTACATCAAGCTACAGTTCTCTTGTTCAGACCCTTCCTGCATAAATTTAAAACAGAGGCATTTAGTCAAACAGTGTGTGTGGCTGTATTTGAATGCTGACAGTCCAGTCACTGCAATACACTGTGTTATGAAATCTACTGTGCTGATTAATGATCTGATTAGATGTCATGTCACAAAGGAAGAATCTGATTAACAGCCACGTGACTGCTGGTTATTTGTATTGCCTTTCAGATCTGTATTAGAGTAAATACAAATGTACAAAGTGAATATAAACAGAATGTCCCTACAAGAAGTAGCATGTCCCTGCAAGATTATACATAGGCTTGGAAGAACTAGATTTTTATTGGTAAGTCTAACATCAGTATCGGGCAAATCAGTCGAAACAATAGTTAAGAATAAAATCGTCAGACCCATAGAAAAACATAAACTGTTGAGCAATAGACAACATGGTTTCTGCAAAGGGAAATCATGTCTTACTAATCTATTAGAGTTCTTTGAAGGGGTCAACAAACATGCAGACAAGGGGGATCCAGTGGACAAGATCTTAGATTTTCAGAAAGCCTTTGACAAGGTCCCTCACCAAAGGCTGTTACGTAAATTAAGCTGTCATGGGATAAAAGGGAATGTCCTTTTATGGACTGAGAACTGATTAAAAGACAGGGAACAAAGGGTAGGAATAAATGGAAAATTTTCAGAATGGATGAGGGATTAACTAGTGGTAGTTCCCCACGGTCAGTACTAGGACCATCATATTCAATTTATTCATAATGATCTGGAGAAGGTAAACTCAGTGAGTGACAAAGTTTGGCAGATGAATACTAAAGCTCTAAGATAGTTGAGACAAAGCAGACTGTGAAGAACTTCAAAAAGATCTCACAATCTAAGTGATTGGGCAACTAAAATGGCAATGATTTAATGTGGATAAATGTAAAGTAATGCACATTGGAAAAAATTACCCAATTATACATACAATATGATTGTGGCTAATTAGCTACAACGATGTCAGGAAAAAGATCTTGGAGCCATCGTGGATAGTTCCCTGAAGCTGTCCATGCAGTGGGCAGAGGCGGTCAAAAGCAACAGCATGTTAGGAATCATTAAAAAGGGGATGAGAATAAGACTGAGGAATATATTATTGCCCTTATATAAATCCATGGTACGCCCACAATGTTGATATTGTTGTACAGATGTGGTCTCCTCACCTCAAAAAGATATACTGGCACTAGAAAAGGTTCAAAAAGGGCAACTAAAATGATTAGGGGTCTGGAGAGGATCCCATATGAAAGAAGATTAAAGAGGCTTATGACTCTTCAGCTTGGAAAGAGGAGACTAAGGGGGATATGCTAGCGCGTATATAAAATCATGAGTGATGTGGAGAAAGTGGATAAGGAAAAGTTATTTACTGATCCATATACAAGAACTAGGGTCACCAAATTGAAATTAATAGGCAGCAGTTTTTAAAACAAATAAAAGGAAGTTCTTCTTCATGCAGCGCACAAGTGTTGAGGAGGTTGAGAAGGCTAGGACGATAACAGCGTTTAAAAGAGAACGGATAAATTCATAGTGGTTAAGTCTTATAAATGGCTATTAGGCCAGGATGGCGTAAGGATGTTATGTCCCTAGCCCTTTGTTGTCAGATGGATGAGATGGATGACAGGAGAGAGATCACTTGATCATTGCCTGTTAGGTTCACTCCCTCTGGGGCACCTGGCATTGGCCACTGTCAGTAGACAGATACTGGGCTAGATGGACCTTTGGTCTGACCCAGTACAGCTGTTCTTATGTTCTTATTTTCTTAATGTTGATTTCACCATATACACACAAACTGACAATAATAGTCCAAATTTACAGATAGGCAAAGTAAGAAAAATGCTACTTAAGAACTTATTATAATTTGATTTAAGGATATTTACTTTCTTATTTAGACAGTGATGTTGACAATTTGTGTTTTAAGTTACAAAGTTTTAATTTTTTGAATCTCTGTCTCTGTCTACTGTCATTAAACAGTTATTGTCCTATCCCCCAAGTATCTGATCCCTCATAATTTCCCTCAACTACGAATATTGAAAAAAATCAGTAAAAACAAAAAAAATAGTTAAAATTAACATGAATTTTAGCTGTTGAGATTATAAAAAACATTTGTGTATAGTGCATAATGCTTGCTACCCACACCACCCTTTTACTGATAATAGCAAGAAACAACAAAAATCACCAGCCCTAACTGTATAATTTACTGATCTAAAATAGATTCAATCATTTTTTTCAATATCTAACATATTTTGTATAAATGATTTCTCTTCTGTTTTATTCTGAAACATTCACAGCTTGGATTGCTTCTTAAATGAAGATCACCATGTCACAGATGGAAAAACTACATCTGTGAATCAATGTACTCCATTCATTGGTTCATACCCAAATCTGTTCCCAAATCTGTAAAATGTTTCGAGGTGCTGGTTTACGCATCTGGAGCTTAGCTGAAAGGTTTGTAAACAATCACATAGAATTACGTAGCTTTCTGATAAATATGCCTCTGAGGAGGTTCATGGATATGTTGTTTAGAGCGGAAAATTCTGGAACACTTACACTTGCTAAATTTGCTCCAGATATACTTGTTTCTGGTATGTGTGTTAGAATAACTGGAACAGTGGGATAAAACTTCCTGTCAAATCATGCCTATTTTGGATAGCGTGGACAGATTTACATGTAATCTAATGTCTGTCTCTCTTTCCCCCCCACCCCACCCCACCTGATTAACTATGTGGGGGATGATACTATCCTGGTAGAACAAAATTCTCCACGGCACATTTATTCCACTTTCAGTTGCTTGTGCATGTGGCTGTCAGGACATAACTGCGACCCTAGAGCAAAACTCTACTCTTATATATGAGGGTTTCCATTACAGTTAGTGGATCACAATCATGCAAGCAGCAGAGAATCCTGTGGCACCTTATAGACTAACAGACGTTTTGGAGCGTGAGCTTTCGTGGGTGAATACCCACTTCGTCAGACGCAGGTAGTGGAAATATCCAGGGGCAGGTATATATATGCTAGCAAGCAAGCTAGAGATAACGAGGTTAGTTCAGTCAGGGAGGGTGAGGCCCTGTTCTAGCAGTAGAGGTGTGAAAACCAAGGGGAATTTTTCTAGAGTCTCCTTCCCAGGGTCCAGATGATGAAGTGTCATCAATGTAGCGTAGTAGAGAAGGGGCGTGACGTAGACAGAAGCTGAGGAAGCGTTTGTTCCAGGTCAACATAAAAATATTGCGTATGTGGGGCCATGCGGCGTCCGATAGGCAGTGCCACTTGATCTGGAGGTATATATTTTCATTCAAACTTGAAATAGTTGTGTGTGAGTATAAAGCACAGAGACTCAGCCACCGTTGTGTGTTGGGCATCATCAGGATACGTTTCCTACAGCTTGTATTCCATCTGTTGTGGTGGGAATGTTGTGTAGAGAGCCATCTACATCCATGGTGTGCTGAAGAGGTGTTTTCTGCTGGAGGGTGACCAAAATGCGTTGTAGTTTCCTCAGGAAATCAGTGGTGTCACGGAGATACTGGGAGTGCTGGTGGCATAGGGTCTGAGTTAGAGAGTCCACATATCAGAACAGTCCCTCAGTGAGAGTGCCATGCCGAGATGATGGGTGCGGTCAGGGATTCTCCGGTTTTGGATCTTGGGGTAGGGTAGATAGAATTAACCCTGGTCGGGCTCTAGGTATGCTGATTGTTCTGGTTTAGTGTAGGGAGGTCCTGAGTAGATGGCTCCAGTTTCTTAGTGTAGCTCAGATGGATCTGAGGGAAGTGGCCTGTAGAATTTGGTATTGGAGAGTGTCTGGCGGCCTCCTTCTGTAGTCAGACCTGTTCATGAAACATTGTCGCCGGTAGTTTAGGGAATATGTCGTCAATATATCCTCCCCCCACAAAGAAAAGAGGAAAAATCGTTTCTCGCTACTTTTTAATGTCACCATTGTCTACTGGAAGCTGCTGCGTGGACGGGGTGCTGCAGCGCTAAACAGCAGCATCCTCTCCCTCCCCTGCCCGGTGGCAAGATGGTACAGTACAAAATGACTGATAGCCGTCCTCGTCATCATCCCGTGAGTGCTCCTGGCTGGCCTCGGTGAGGTCGGCCGGGAGTGCTTGGGTAAAAATGGAATGACTCTGTCATTCCTGGCAGACGGTACAAAATGCTGGGTAACCGTCCTCATCATAGCAGCTGAAGCCTGAGCTCCATCAGCCCCCGGCTTTCGTGTTAAAGAAAAGATTATGTACTCTCTGGACTCATAGCAGCGGGAGGCCACGTTCCTCTCCCCCACAACTCTTTAATGTCCTGCCTGGACTATCATAGCAGCTGAGGCTGCCTTCACCTCACTTTATCTTGCTAGAAAGTCAGTGTTTCTTATTCCTGCATTCTTTATTACTTCATCACACAAATGGGGGGACACTGCCACAGTCCCAGGAGGGGTGTGGGAGGAGGGAAGCAACAGGTGGGGTTGTTGCAGTGGGCACCCCTAGATGGCATGCAGGCTCATCATTTCTGTGGGATCTCTGGGGCTTGACCCGGAGCGGCTGTGCTCTCTGGCTCTCTAGTAGACTTGCCCCATATTCTAGGCAAGGACTGACTCATTTTTAGACAAAACATAAAGAAGGGAATGACCCGGGGATTATTCCCATTTAGACCTCCAGCAAGGCCTCCAGGAGCACCATGACAGCAGCAGACAGCCACAAATACTTGATAACCATCATCACCAATTCCCAATTGCAAACGGTACAAAATGATTGAAAACCGTCATCTTCATCGCCAAATTACAATGGCAGACAGTGCAATAGGGATGGTACACCTCTCTGCTACCTTGCAAAGGCTGCTGTGTAGCACTGCAGTACGTCTCTGTCAGCAGCATCCAATACAACATACGATGACAGTGACAAAGCAAAACAGGCTCCATGGTTGCCATGCTATGGTGTCTGTCAGGGAAATCCAGGGAAAAAGGGCGCGAAATGATTGTCTGCCGTTGCCTTTCATGGAGAAGGATTGAGTTGACGACATTTACCCAGAATCACCTGCGACACTGTTTTTGGACATCAATGCATTGGGATCTCAACCCAGAATTCAATGGGCGGGGGAGGACTGCGGGAACTATGTGATAGCTACGGATAGCTACCACAGTGCAACGCTTTCAGAAATCGATGTTACCCTCGGTACATGGACGCACACCGCCGAATTATTGTGCTTTGTGTGGCCGCATGCACTCACTTTATAATCTGTTTTACAAAACCGGTTTATGTAATCGGAATA
The DNA here is from genome assembly GCF_003597395.2 of Chelonoidis abingdonii. NCBI lineage: Eukaryota > Metazoa > Chordata > Testudines > Testudinidae > Chelonoidis > Chelonoidis abingdonii. The sequence continues at coordinate 3,414,962 of NC_133785.1, read as the reverse complement.
ATCCTGTAGTGTAGACATACCCTAGGGTGGGAGAAGCTGCAAAATTCCACTCTGGGAGAGGTAAGGGCACAAGCCTTTCAGCTGAGGTGGTCCATTCAAAGAGACGAGGAAGGCGAGAGAAGTGCAGCTAGGCCTGTGACTGTGACAGATAGCTATTATTGGCTCATTTACAAATGAGTAAACTAAGGCATAAAGAAATTAATCCATTTCTCACCTCCGTCCTCCTCCAAAAGGTTCTGAGCAAGTAAGTGGAAGTCAGGATTAAAAATGCAGAAAGTCCTGACTTTCAGTCCCTGTTCTAACCAATATTATTCCTCCAGTAACTGCAACTAACTCCTAACCACTGTAATTTAAATCATATACAGACATTTGGGCTTTGAGTTAAGATTTTAAAAAATAAAATTTTTAGTTCTATTTGAAGTGCTTAATCAGTAAACAGAGCTCCCTTAAATCCTCAATGTATTTAGCCTCCCCGCTCTTTGGAGCTGCCTTTTCCTTTAAGCCTCAGTAAATTGTTTCCAGCATATAAAACAAAGAGGTTTTACAGTAGCATATACTAATTTTACTGTTGCGTCATCATGCATATAAAATGGTTTTAATGTGTAACCTTTAATTCCTTTTGGCAATAAATTTGTGGTGATAGAGATATTTTGTAAATAATACTTATCAGTACTTTGAGTCAGAAACAGATATAAAAAAAATGGCATGTGAAGTAAACTTGTTTTTGCTGTACGGTAAGGTGCGCTGAGTGTAAACAGATTCTTTTAATTTCTGAATTTAAAGGTGAATTCAAGACTTTTTACTTGAGTTCACTGTTCTGTGTTCTTCCACAGTAGCAAATGACAATTGCATGTCCTGCATGTAATTAGGTGTTTGTGAGGTCCTTAGGTGTTACATGGGGGAAATGAGTAAGTAATTTCAACTTTTTGTTTTAATTATTTTTATAATTGCATGGATTTGTCATATAAAGCTACATTATATCCTGTTAGTTTGGGATCTCCTACAGTTTCTACAATATACCTTTACCTTTAAATAAATTGATTACTATCATGTTATTATGTATTTCCAGTTACTTAATGCCAAAGACTCAAGAAGGATGGGTCCATTACACATTTGAAACATGGTCCTTCCTGACAAGCATAATCTAAACTTGAAGCCATGTCTATGCTAGCATGCTTTACATATATATTATTACTGGCAAAGCACTCTAGTGTGGATGTAGTTACACTGACAAAGCTGTGCTTTGTAGCAGGATAGCAAAATGACTCCACCATGACTGAAACTCTTAAAAGCACAATTTTTTGATATAACTGTCTTGAGGTTTCTCTCAGCTTGATTATTGTCAGTCAGGGATTGTTCCCACATAGCTGCGCCTGCGAGGAGTCTATAGTGAAGACTAGCCTGGTGCAACAAACGGGTAGTATCCTCATTCACCCCCCTCCAACTGTTTGTTAACAGTGGGAGGAATGCATATTAGCTATATAACAATGAGCATATTCAAGTCAAAAGAAAGTTTTTAAAAATAATCAGTCATCCTTGCTTGTCATCGACCCAGCCATTCCAATTGTCATTTATCACAAGAATCTGCTAGAAGTGAGTTTTGGGGAGGGATTTGAAGAAACACAGGGTAGTAGCCCTATTTATTCATTTGGGGAGGTGTTCATGCATAAAGGGTGGCATGAAAAGAGAACAAAGATGCTGTGGGAGACATGAGCAAGCGGATGATTGAGGCCAAACTGCTGGTGGAATAGAAGGCAATGCAATAGGATCTAGATTTTTGGAAAGTAGAGGGTGGCTAAATTGTGGAGGGCCTTAATGTAAGGACAAGAAAATTTGTATCTGATCAACGGAGGAGACGCAGGGTGATATGGTCATTACAATGGGTCAGGAAACAATCTTACCAGCTGCGTTTTGATTGGACCTGAGGATGACAAGATGGGGGTCAGGAAGGCCACAGAAGACTGGAGATGATAAAGGTGTGCTGTCCTTGCATGACGTGCACAGGCAGAAATCGTGGAAAAAACCACCGCTTGCCTCATAACCTAAGTCGTGCAGAACGCAATGCCATCCACAGCCTCAGAAACCACCCTGACATTATCATCAAAGAGGCTGATAAAGGAGGTGCTGTTGTCAT